>NC_081346.1:61844461-61911969 GCF_029784015.1 Lycium ferocissimum | reverse complement strand
TTAATGGTTTCTAAGTGATTGGAATGCCTTAGAAATAAATTTTCTTCATCAAGAACACAATCTTGCCCAAGGGCGGTATGGTAGTGAGTTGCCATGTTTGTTGCTCTCAAACTCCTTTGGTTGAAGATGAAAAATGAGGTGGATGACTAATCTTTAGTCATCAATTAAGAATATATATGCTTCCTATGAAGTGGACACATGTCCAACCACAATGACATGTGTCCCACTCAACCCAATCACCAATCAGATTCAGCCACCTTTGTGGGCCCACTTTGTGGTCTAATTAAGCTAATTAATCATAATTAATCACTAATCCCCACTTAATAATCTAATCATGGTAAATCAATCCCAAATCTCCACTAATATTTCCACTAATTGTTATTAATTAGCAAACCGTGCAATTATTAAAATTGGGATTAAAAGTCCTTGTCTCATATCCAAAAATAATCTTGTCCTTGGACTTATGTCGATTAGCTTACGAATAATCCGTCGTATAAAAATACAGGATATAACATAAGGTATTGCATAAGGATTTTTCGTGAGTTTGGTCATTTTGAGTTGTTGAGGAACCAGGCATGAGGGAATCTAAGCATGCCGAGAACAAAGTTTGGTCTTTCAAAGCTGGAGATGGTGTGGAGGATTTTTTATCGTGGTTCAACGGGTATGCATTCTCAAAGAGTGAGGAAGAATTATTCATGTCTAGGATAGCTTGAGAGGCAGATTCATTTTGATAGACATAATCAATAAGAGCAAGACTTTGTGAGAAAAGGAGGGATCACCAAATTTTTCTTACAAACCGGTTCGATTCAGGAGAAGATGTAACATTTGGTCTTAAGTTTTGAAAAGAGAACAAGAGGAGTTTCAATGACATGGCATTTTAGTAATTTAGCTCATATAAGCATTAGAATGACTACTAACCCGAGTCATAGGGACCAGGACTACTAACCTGAGTCATAGGGACCAGGTCCCTTTGTGCTTGCTCCACTACGCATCCATAAAGAAATAACTTCACCCTGAGCTTTCTATACCTTGTATCATTTTCTTCAGCAGCAAGAAGATTCAATATAAAATGAGAGTGTTTTTCAAAAGCGCACACTCCCCTTAAAGTTCCTTGAGCGAGATGACATTCTTCATGTTTTTCAAAAGGATTTTGACCAACAGCACTTCAAATACTACCTTTTGGTTGTCCTATTCTTACCCAGGTCTCCAAACTGAACTACTGGCTCCACTTGGGAACCCGTATCAAATCAGATCCCTTAGGATGATGACCAGTAAAACTTGAGCTTCCTTCTTCTAAACCAACTACGTCTTACTTTTTCTGATGCGGACCAGGTTTCGCTTCTCTTAACCTTTGTTTGGCAGTATCTTCATTTTGATGATGATTGAGACTCCTGATCTTTTGGGGTTCACATTCTTGTCTAACTTTATGCCCCACCTGATCTCCTTTGGCCATCTCCTTTCTTCCATAGATCGTATTCTTCAGCTCTTTAATCTAGCTGTTTATTAAACGATTTTCCTTGGTAACGTCATCCACTTGTTCTTGTGGATCTACGATGCTGACGACCATATCATAACTCTCTTTTTTGATAGTGTCAATCTTCTCAGTTAACTCCCTTCTTTAGCGAGTCTATGAAGCTCACTTATCAATTCTTTCACCACTGAGATCAACCTTTTGTGATAGTGACCTCCCAGTTCTACCTGATCTTTAAGAGGATCTCCCTCCTTTTTGTTGGCTTCATCATAGGTCCCAGATTCTTCTAGGAGACAGGGATTCAAGTTACTCATTGAGGCTTCATGATTGACTCCACCCTTAGGTGTATTACTTGAGTCAACTTTATCTTTGGATTCCCTCATTGAATCTCTCCATGCAGTTAGGGCCTCCTTCATCAGTTTCTCAGCTGCCTTTCTCTCTGTAACCCTTTTTACATATATATATGGCCTCCAGTAGTTATCTCATTGGAGTTATCCTTAAGATTTTTGCTATTACTCCTTCTATTCAAAGATTCACCATTTTTTCGAACAATTCTTTGTAATCTGTGAGTGAGATATGCGATTTCTAAGTCATGATCGCTTGACTCACTTCTGCTCTCATTATCAAGACTATTTCTTCTTTCTGGATCTTGAGTGGTCTCAACATACTTCATCTTAAGAGATCCAAGCTTTGTGCTGATTTTGTTTATTCCAACACATGTACTTTTAAGAGCTTCCCAGATTTCCTTTGCGGTTTTACAGGAAGAAACCAGATTGTGTTCTTTTGATCCAAGGCTTCAAAGAAGAATGTACTTGGCTCTCTGGGCTTGTCACAGAGTGTGGATTTGGTGAACAAAAGCACAAGGACCATCACAAATGATGCTCCACAGTTCTGGATCTTTAGCAGTGATGAGGGCTTCTATTCTAGCCTTCTTTAAGTCATAATGTTATGCACTGAATCTTGGAGGACTTGTGATACACTCTCCCTTCATTTGGTTTAGTGAACTGGACACAATGAAGATCCTTTCTAGGTGTTACCCTTTTAGAAGGAACCCGCTCTAATACCAATTGTTACAGGCTGTGCATCCACCAAACAGTATATGAGGGACCTGATCGTGTACCAGTTCCCTTATGCAATGCAATACGTAAAGGACACAAGATGTTACCGTGGAAAACTCCTTGCTCAAGGGATTAAAAATCACGACCTAACCCAGTAGAATTTCAACTGCTACGATCAACTTGGGGTTACAACTCCTATCGTAAACTAGGAACTAACTCCCATAATCCCTCGCCCCTTACAATATGCTTATGTAACCTAGGAACTAACCTTGCAGTCCCTCCACCCTTGCAATACTACGGTTAAAAGCACCTCCACTCGACTAACTCTAGCCAAGGACTACTAAGGAGGACTACCTCTAGCCAAACCAAACTAATACACTAGCCGAGGGTAGGTGTGCACAAGTTAGGGGACTTGTGCACCAGCAGCTTGTTGATTCTCAATCAACTAATCACGAATCTCATCCTCCTCATATAAGTGAGCATTTTCAGCTGGGAGCTCAGCATTTGCGCGGACAAGTTCACTGTTGGGACCAGGTTCATGTGTCTGTCCAACCAATTCAGCTCTCAGACTATCAGCTTGGAGCTCAGCATTTGAAGTATTTTTCAGCTTCAACCTGTTGATTTCAACGGGTCCTTGCAGATGTGTTTTGATTTGGTCAGAGATAACATAGCGGCTCCCCATACCTTACTTTGTGGGTATGCCTTTGCATTCTTCCAAGATCCCTAGAGTGATCATATGCTTTCTTGTTCCCATTCTTTGAAATTCAACAATCTCCGAAACTCTCTCTTTCATGCCATATTTTTTCGAGGAGATGTTTGAGTTAAATACTCTATCAATCAGCACCTTTTGATTCCTCTGAGAAACTTTTTTCTCATCATTCAAGTCCTGTAACTCTCTCTTTTTCTTGGAGGAATAGAGTTGCTCGCTTGCTTTGCTTCCTTCACCTTTTAGGAGGTCGACCCGTGCTCTTCTCCTTATCAGAATCCTAGAGGGGTCTGGAATTTTAATTGAGGTAGGAGTGTTCCGACAAATAAATGATTCAAACGCTCTTAGAGTTTAGAGACCAGGTCCCTCTTGCTCATTTCCTGTTTTACTTCCTTCCCCTTTAACCTTTTCATCATCCGTCGAAGCTTGCAAGGCATCAACACAGCCATCCATAATTTCCACTTCACTTTGCCAAGTTATCATCTATATTTAAGACAGAGTCCTCTGCGTCTTTATCCCAACTGAAGGAGATAGGGTTACCTGAAATTTCCTTTGCAACTTCATTTCCTCAATAGTATTGATACTTTTAAAGTCACCCATACCCTCACAGCTCGACTTTTCAGTAGCAGAACTTTGGACCTTAGTAGTTACACATTCAGAATCCCTTATTTTGCTTTATACCTCTGCTCCATCATCCTTTTCATTGATTATGACAGTGGGTTGGAGTAATTTTGAAGTAGAGAGTGTTTTGATTGCCCTTCGTCAAAATCAGGTCAACCAAATGGAATAGGGTTTAAGGATTAACATACGAATTTTTCATGAGTTTGGTCATTTTGAGTTGTAGAGGGACCAGCCGTGAGGGAATCTAAGCATGCAGAGAACAAAGTTTGGTATTTCAAAGCTTGGATGATTTTGGTGACTGTGGTTCCAACGGGGATGCATTCTCAAAGAGTGAGGAAGAACTGTTCATGTCTGGGACAGCTTGAGAGGTAGATTCATTTTGATAGACATGATCGATAAGGGCAAGACTTTGTGAGAAAATGAGGGATCCCCAAATTTTTCTAACAAACGGTTCGATTTAGGAGAAGATGTAACATTTGGTCTTATGCTTTCAAAAGAGAGCAAGAAGAGTTTCAATGACACGTCATTTTAGAAATTTAGCTCATATAAGCATTAGAAGGACTACCAACCTGACTCATAGGGACCAGGTTCCTCCTCTCTTAACCTTTGTTCGGCTGTATCTTCATTTTGGTGATAATTGAGACTGCTCATCTTTTGGGGTTCACATTCTTGTCTAACTTTATGCCCCACCTAATCTCCTTTTGCTATCTCCTTTCTTCCATATATCGTATTCTTTAACACTTTGATCTAGCTGTTTATTAAATGATTTTTCGTGGCAACGTCATCCATTTGTTCTTGTGGATCTACGATGCTGACAACCACATCATAACTATTTTGTTCAACACTTTCAAGCTTCTCGATTTTCCTTGGTAACTCCCTTCTTTACTTGGGCCATCGCCTTTCTTGTTTGCCAAACACACCTTTATCAATCATTTCTGCTTTTTGAGATCAACCTTTTGTGATAGCGACCTTCTAGTTTTGCACGATCTTTAAGAGGATACTGCCTTCTTTTTGTTAACTTCATCATAGGTCCCAGATTCTTCTAGGAGATAGGGATTGAGTTACTCGTGAGAAACCTTGTGATTGACTTCGCCTTAGGTATATTACTTGAGTCAACTTTATCTTTGGATTCCCTCATTGAATCTCTCCATGCAGTTAGGGCCTCCTTCATCAGTTTCTCGTGACCTTTCTCTCGTAACCCTTTTTTACTATATATATGGCCTCGGTAGCTATCTCGTTGGAGTTATCCTTAAGATCTTTCTTTGTTGCTCCTTCTCTTAAAGATTCGCCATTTTTCGAACGATTCTTTGAAATGCGACGAGTGAGATATGTGATTTCTAAGTCATGATCGCTTGACTCCTTACTCTCATTATCAAGACTATTTCTTCTTTACGGATCTCGAGTGGTCTCAACATACTTCATCTTAAGAGATCCAAGCTTTTTGCTGATTTTGTTTATTCCAACACATGTACTTTTAAGAGCTTTCCAGATTTCCTTTGCGATTTTACAAGAAGAAACCAGATTGTGTTCTTTTGATCCAAGGCTTCGAAGAATGTGCTTGGCTCTCTGGTCTTGACACAGAGTGTGGCTTTGGTAAACAAAATCGCAAGGACCATCACAAATGATGCTCCACAGCTCGGGATCTTCAGCAGTGATGAGAGCTTCTATTTTAGCCTTCTTTAAGTCATAGTGCTATACACTGAATCTTTGAGGACTTGTGATGCGATCTCCCTTCATTTGGTTTAGTGAACTGGCCATAACGAAGATCCTTTCTAGGTGTTACCCTTTTTGAAAGAACACGCTATCATACCAATTGTTATAGGCTGTGCATCCACCAAATAGTATATGAGGGATCTGGTCGTGTACCAGTTCCCTTATGCAATGCAATACGTAAAAGACACAAGATGTTACCGTGGAAAACGCCTTGCTCAAGGGATTTAAAATCACGACCTAACCTAGAAGAATTTCAACTCCACTACACGATCAACTTTAGGTTGCCACTCTATCGTAAACTAGGAACTAACTCCCATAATCCCTAACCCTTGCAATACGCTTATGTAACCTCGGAACTAACCCCGTAGTCCCTCCACCATTGTAATACTATGGTTACAAGCACCTCCACTAGACTAACTCTAGACAAGGACCCCTAAGGTTGACTACCTCTAGCCAAACCCAACTAATACACTAGCCGAGGGTAGGTGTGCACAAGCTAGGGGACTTGTGCACCAGCAGCTCGTTTATTCTCAATCAACTAATAACGAAGCTCATCCTCCTCATATAAGCGAGCATTTTCAGCTTAGAGCTCAGCATTTGCACGGACAAGTTCACTGTTAGGACCAGGTTCGTGTGTCTGTCCAACTAATTTAACTCTCAGACTATCAGCTTGGAGCTCAGTATTTGAAGAATTTTTCATCAAGCCTGTTGATTTCAATGGGTCCTTGCTGATGTGTCTTGATTAGGTCAGAGATAACATAGCGGCTCCCTATACCTTCCTTTGTGGGTATGCCTTTGCTTTCTTCCAAGATCCCTAGAGTGATCATCTGCTTCCTTGTTCCTATTGCTGAAATTCGACAATCTCCAGAAGCTCTTTCATGCCATATTTTTCAGAGATGTCTGAATTAAATACTCTGTCAATCAGCACTTTTTGATTCCTCGTAGAGACTTTCTTTTCATCATTCAAGTCATGTATCTTGCTCTTCTTCTTGGAAGAACAGAGTTGCTCGCTTGCTTTGCTTCCTTGAACTTTTAAGAGGTCGACGCGTGCTCTTCTCTTTATCAGAATCCTAGAAGGTTCTGGAATTTTAATTAAGGTCGGAGTGTTCCGACAAATGAATGATTAAAACGCTCCTGGAGTTTAGAGACCAGGTCCCTCTTGCACATTTTCTGTTTTACTTCCCTCCCGCTTAACCTTTTCATCATCCCTCGTAGTTTGCAGGGCATCAACACACCCAGCAATAATTTCCACTTCACTTTTCCAAGTTATCATCTATATTTAAGACAGAGTCCTCTGAGTCTTTATCCCAACTGAAGTAGATGGGATTACCTGAAATATCCTCTGCAATTTCATTTTCCTCAATAGTACTGATACTTTTAAAGTAACCCATGCCCTTACAGCTCAACTTTTCAGTAGCAGAACTTTGGACCTTAGTAGTTTTGCATTCAGAATCCCTTATTTTGCTAGATACCTCTGCTCCATCATACTTTTCACTGATTATCTCAGGGGGTTGGAGGTATTTGGAAGCAGAGAGTTCTTTGATCGCTCTTCGTCAAAATCAAGTTCCTCCTCTCTTAACCTTTATTTGGCAGTATCTTCATTTTGGTAATGATTGAGACTGCTAATCTTTTGGGGTTCACATTCTTGTCTAACTTTATGCCCCACCTGATCTCCTTTTGCTATCTCTTTTCTTCCATAGATCGTATTCTTCAACTCTTTGATCTAGCTGTTTATTAAACGATTTTCCTTGGTAACGTCATCCACTTGTTCTTGTAGATATATGATGCTGACAACCACATCATAACTCTTTTGTTCGACACTGTCAAGCTTCTCAGTTAACTCCCTTCTTTAGCGAGCCCATGAAGCTCACTTATCAATCCTTCTTGTTGAGATCAACCTTTTGTGATAGTTGACCTTCCGTTTGCACGTCTTTCAGGATACGCCTCCTTTTTATTGGCTTCATCATAGGTCCCCGATTCTTCTAGGAGACAGGGATTCAAGTCACTCATTGAGGCTTCATGATTGACTCCACCCTTAGGTGTATTTATTAAGTTAACTTCATCTTTGGATTCTCTCATTGAATCTCTCCATGCAGTTAGGGCCTCCTTCATCAGTTTCTCAGCTGCCTTTCTCTCTATAACACTTTTTACATATATCTAGCCTCTAGTAGTTGTCTCATTGGAGTTATCCTTAAGATATTTGCTGTTACTCCTTCTCTTCAAAGATTTAAAATTTTTCCGAACGATTCTTTGAAATCTGTGAGTGAGATACGCAA
This sequence comes from Lycium ferocissimum, assembly GCF_029784015.1. Lineage (NCBI taxonomy): Eukaryota > Viridiplantae > Streptophyta > Magnoliopsida > Solanales > Solanaceae > Lycium > Lycium ferocissimum. Next base: position 61,904,124 of record NC_081346.1, on the reverse strand, counting down.
TTTCTAAGTCATGATCGCTTAACTCACTTCTGCTCTCATTATCAAGACTATTTCTTCTTTCTTGATTTTGAGTGGTCTCAACATACTTCATCTTAAGAGATCCGAAGCTTTGTCTGATTTTGTTTATTCGGCAAACATGTACTTTTAAGAAGCTTTGATTTCCTTTGTTGTTTTACAGGAAGAAACCAGATTGTGTTCTTTTGATCCAAGGATTTAAGAAGAATGTGCTTAGTTCTCTGGTCTTGTCACAGAGTGTGGCTTTGGTGAGCAAAAGCACAAGGACCATAAAAAATAATGCTCCACAGTTCTGGATCTTCAACAGTGACGAGAGCGTCTATTCTAACCTTCTTTAAGTCATAGTGTTATTCACTGAATCTTGGAGGACTTGTGATGCACTATTCCTTCATTTGGTTTAGTGAACTGGCCATAATGAAGATCCTTTCTAAGTGTTACCCTTTTAGAAAGAACCTGCTCTAATACTAATTGTTGCAGGCTGTGCATCCACCAAACAATATATGAGGGACCTGGTCGTGTACCAGTTCCCTTACGCAATGCAATATGTAAAGGACATAAGATGTTACCGTGGAAAACTCCTTGCTCAAGGGATTAAAAATCACGACCTAACCCAGTAGAATTTCAACTCCACTACATAATCAACTTCAAGTTACAACTCTATGGTAAACTAGGAACTAACTCCCATAATCCCTCACCCTTATAATAGGCTTATGTAACCTAGGAACTAACCTAGTAATCCCTCCACCTTGCACAATACTCCGGTTAAGCACCTCCAACTTGACTAAGCTACAGCCAAGGACCCCTAAGGGTTGCGCCTCTATCAAACCCAACTAATACACCTACGCTAAATCTAGTCGGGGGGTATCTAATGATAGATTGAAGGTAAACTATCTTACAACTACTAAGAATTTGATATACCTACAACAGCTTCCTTTTTGGGAAGAGTAGGCTTACAATTTAAAGCATATGAACAAATACCTACAACAACCAAAAGAACATAGACTAAACTCATATCAGGATCTGGTTCTTCAGTCTGAAAGTTTGTTCTTGAGAACTTGGGTCGGCAGCTTTGCACGATTTAGATTCGGTTCTCAATCTTACCAAATATGTTGTCATCATGTTGTATACTGTAACGACTCGTTAGGTCGTTATAGTCTTTTCGACATTTTTGCGATTTCAGCGCCTTTGACAAGGCTGACTCAGAAGGGAGCTAAGTTTCAGTGGTTCGATGCTTGCGAGCGTAGTTTCCGATTCTTTGAAAAGAGAAGTTGACTACAGCTCAGTCTGACCCTTCGAGAGGGTCCCGGATGGGTATGTGATCATTGCGATGCCTCGGGTATTGGTTTGGGGTGTGTGTTGATGCAGCACGGCAGGGTGATAGCTTATGCTTCTCGGCAGCTCAGAAAACATGAAAAGAATGATCCTACTCACGATTTGGAGCTGGCCACGGTTATTCATGCCTTGAAGATGTGGAGACATTACTTATATGGGGTTCACGTTGATATTTATACGGATCATAAGAGCCTCGTTACATGCTAGCGAAGGAGGCGAACTTGCGACGAGAAGAGGTGGTTGGAGTTCTTTGAAAGATTATGATGTTGATATTCTCTACCATCGGGAAAGCTAATGTTGTGGCGGATGCACTTAGTCGCAAGTCTATGGGTAGCCCGGACGTGCCATCGGAGAGAAAGAAATGGTTCGAGTATTGCCGGGGAAGTCTACATTACGAGAAGATATTAAGCGGCGTCCATTATGAGGATCTAATGCAGCACGATACGGAGATGCGGCCAAGGCACGGAGAGAAGACTCCGTTTTGAGATTTCACACGATGGAGTGTTATTTCACGGGGCGGTGTGTGTGCTGACGTTGCGGGGGTTGCGAGCTGACGAGGTTATGGGCGAAGCACGGTATACCGTGTGCATTCCACCTGGGGTCGGAAGATGTACCACGATCTCGGATGTTTATATTGGTGGGATGGTATGAAAAGGGATATAGCAGAGTTCGTCGCTCGGTGCTCGGGTAATTGTCGGCGGAGTTAGATTGAGCACCGAAGCCGGTGGGGCTATTGCGAGAGATGGAGATACCGATGTGGAAGTGGGAGATCATTAATATGGATTTTATCACGGGTTTACCTCGCGCTCCACGAGGTACGACTCTATTTGGGTTATTGTTGATCGGCGAATTCGGCTCATTTTCTTCCGGTCGGACTACCTACTCGGTGGAGGATTATGCCCGGGCTTTATATCGGGGAGATTGTGCGACTTCATGGAGTTCCTTTATCTATTATCTCCGATAGGCGCCCGATTTACAGGCTAATTTGGAGATCCTTTCAAGAGGGATTGGGGACGCGGTGAGTCTCGGTACAGTTTTCCATCCCCGGTCAGAAGACGGACGAGCGTCACTATCTGAGACATTGGAAGATATGTTGCGAGCTTTGTGTTATTGATTTCGAGTAGGCTGGGAGGATCATTTGCCGCTTGTTGAATTTGCTTATAATAACGACTACCACTCCGTATTCGGATGGCACCGTATGAGGCATTGTATGGCGAGAAAGTGTAGGTCACCGATCGGTTGGTTTGATGTTGGGGAGGCGAGTTGCTTGGCCGGATGTGGTCCGAGGAGCCGTGGATAAGGTGAAACTTATTCGAGAGAGATTATTAGCAGCCCAGAGTCGACAGAAATCATACGCAGATAATCGCCGTCGACCTTTGGAGTTTCAGATTGGCGATTGGGTTTTCCTGAAGGTGTCACCTATGAAAGGTGTTATGAGATTCGGCAAGAAAAGGAAGCTCGGTCAGGATATATTGGACCTTACCGGATTGTTCGCACAATAGGCAAGGTTGCCTATGAGTTAGATCTGCCCGGTCGATTTGGGAGAAGTACACCCCGTATTTCATGTTTCCATGCTCCGGCAATGTATTGGTGACCCCTCAGGAGTTTTCGGTAGATGATATTCGAGGTCACGGAGGAGTTATCTTATGAGGAGCAGCCTATAGCCATATTGGATCGTCGGGGAAAGAAAGTTGCGGAACAAAGATGTTGCTTGTTAAGTCTTTGTGGCGGAATAATAACCGAGAGGAAGTGACTTTGGGAAAAGCGAGGAGCGAGATGAAGAAGAAGTATCCTCATTTATTTTCGAGCCTACGAGTAATCCAATCCTCTATTTGACTTTGTTGTTTGATAAATGAATTCTTCGTCAGTGAATGTATTGTTGTGATGGTTGAAAAGGAAACTCCCCCAAATTTGTTTGTATGATCCGTAAGGTTAGTATAACATTCGAGGACGAATGTTCTTAAGGGGGGGAGGATGTTAGAACCCGTATTTTTGTACGTTGGAACAATCCGGATTAATTATGATAAGTTAAGGATAAAACTATTTCGGGATACAAAGTCGGGATTCTTGACCTTCGATTTTATTTTGAGATATAAGTTGTGCATGAATTTGTTGGTATGGAACAATTAGGAAAATTTGGGACCAAAAGTGATAAAATTGGAAGTGAAAATCATCCACTTTTTCCATGGTTGGCCGTGCATTGGGAGAGGGACCCCACACATTTTGTGTCATCTTTTAATTGGGACAACTCATTAAGGTGGGCCAATATTTTTGTACAACTCAAGGGATTAAAAGATGACTTGCTAGTCATTTTTAGTTCATTCAACACTTGCAAAAAAAAAAAAAAAAAAAAGTTGAAAACCCCCGAGGAGCTCTCGGCCAGCCATAGAAAAATTCAACCCCATTTCTAGCTCTTCCAAATTTTTCCGTTGATGTAAACCCATTATTTTGAGGTCCCTAAGTATCGTGGAAGCATCGTTGGAGCGATCAACCCATTATTTTTCATCTTGGGAAACCCTAGGCTATTGTGAAGTTGAAGAAGAAAAGGTAAGATTTGATCTTATTTTTGTGTTATGAAGGTTATAATCATGTTGTAGTATGTTAATATGGTTGAAAATCATGAAATAAAGTATGTTGAAGTTGAGGCCATATGTATGAGGGTTGGGCGTGTGATGGGTGTGTGTGTTGTGTGATATTGAAACTATGAATTAATGTCTAGTTAGTATATTATGACCATTGTAAGGTGAAGAATGATTGAGAATCATCCATATGTGTATGTTGGTGTGCTAGTCGAAAATGGGTCACCTTATGTGCCAAGAATTGAATTAGTATCGCTTATTGTTTTAGTCGTCGTCGCTATGAATTCTATGTTGGAAATGAAGGTTTATTGACTCAAATTGATGTTGTAGTTGTGGTGGACTGATTTGGAGATTTTTGTACATTTAATGTAAAATCGTATATTGATGAGAATAGCATTGTTAGAATGTGAATTGTGGATACAAATCATGACATGAAAATGAGGAATGGGTATAGGAAATTTTGCTCTCGGTTTAGGAAAATTTGTTTCGGCCTAATTTGGAAAAAACTTGGGTTGTCGAAAATGTTGTATGAATTTCTTAGGATGTCTTTAAATATTGTTGGTATGGGTTCGAGTTAGTAGGTGAATGTATAAGCGTCGGTCTTGGCTTGAAGGTAAGCCGTTGAATCGAATTCATGAATGTTGTTGAATGATGGAAAATAGAGTTATTAATGTTGAATTGCTTTCCGGATTGGTTGTTGTTGTTGCTAGGTTGGTTATTGTTGTTATTGTTGATTGATATGGCGAGTTAAATTCTCGGGGAAAACATTTACGGGGGAAATGCTGCCCAATTTGCGTAAATTAAAGGGCGAAATTGGAATTTAATGCCCAAAGAGTCTTTAGCTAATGTTTGGCATTTTATGTCTTGTTTATAGATCGTGGGCAGCCCGAATCATAGGTGGGATTTAGCTTGAGTTTGGATCATTTTGGAGAGCGTTGAGGTATGTAAAGTAACCTTTCTTTTTGGCATGCCTTAGTTAAAGTAGGCTATGATACGAGCCTACAGGAAACTCTATTCTCGCAATCCGAGCTTGTCTATGATTCGCATGTGTTTCCTTGGTATTCTTGTGCACATATGCCATAACATTGATCCTTATATCCTTGGAATTCATAATTTGTAAAGATGTCATGAAAGCTGATTTTTGGTTTTAAAGCTTATTCTTTAGCGATTCCAAAAGTTCAAACGCTCATAACTTTCTCAGAAAAGCTCGGATTGCTTTGAAATTTTTGTAGGAGTTTGTATGATATAGAATGAGCATGTTTTTCATAGGCGGGCTCAATTCGGGTCTATACTCATCCGTGGGTCCCGCGACGCCCTTTTATGTGAATTCGATAACTTTGAAACAAAAAAAGTAATAATTATTATTCCGATTTCGAATATGACTATTTTACTTATCTTTTGAATTTATGATAATGATTTTATGCATATGATTACTCACTACTCCGCTCGTGCCTCCTATGATATCGTTCGCCGGTTCCCGGGCCGGTTCTGTTGTCGTGCGCATTATGATGTATTCCGGTGTTATCTTTGTGTTCATGGTTCACCGAGTTCCTCGCTCGAGGGCCGGGTTCCACTTATATTTGGTGTGATCTTGTGTATGGCGATATCTTGTGTGATATGTGACGGAGATTCGGAGATTTGAAACCTTCGGTGTTATCTTGTGTTATGGCGCCATCGACGAGCGACCATATTTCTGTGTGCCCTATGCATGACTTATATTTTGAAGTAACATTTTGATACTTTGGAAATGCATTTACTTTACGTACCTCTATTTCGATTGTGACTCGGATTTGTATATTACATTTTACGCTTTGCATACTAAGTACATATTTAAATCTTGACCCCCCTTTCTTCTTGTTGCGTTTCATGCCTTGGTACAGACGCACAGTTTGGTGATCCACCTGTTTAGGACACCCTCTTCTGCGATTCGGAGTGCTCCTCTCATTCCGGAGCTTATATTTTTGGTATATATTCGTCCGTTGCATTGTATATATTTGTTCATGGGTACGGCGGGGCCCTGTCCCGTCATATGATTCTGTCTGTCTGTTTAGAGATCTGTGGACATGTTTGTGGGTTGTGCCTATTTCCGTACAGTTATGTTTGTATATGTTGTGTTTGGGCGATCCCATTCGCCGCGCGGCTCAGTCGGTCGTATGTATATATGTTGTGTTGTTGGCCTTGTGTGGCCTTTGTTGGTATTTTACGTACGCGGGGGTTATTTTGGATAGTCCGTAAAACAAAGAAACTCTGCGAAATTTCTAAAAATTATATGAATTTGGAATACAGCCTTGTCGGCTTCTGTTATATACTTGGGTGTGTTGGATATAACTTGTGATAGCGTTTGATAGGTGTGTTTGGGTGCCCAGGTCGGGCACTAGTCACGGCCTACGGGGTTGGGTCGTGACACTGGCCCTCTTGCCATGGCCCCTGTCACGGTCACGATCTGTCCTCCTCTGACGCTTTCGATCTTCCAGATTCTGTACATATGCCTGTATACGGGAGATATCCATGTCTAGCTGTAGTGGAGCAGCCGTACAAGCATCTATCAAATGTGGCCCTAGACCAGCCACAAAACAATGAACCCTGTTCTCCATCTCAGCTACCATGGCTGGAGCATATCTGGCCATAGAATCAAAATACACGCAATACTCCTGGACACTCATACTGCCCTGCTCAATACGTAAGAACCTGTCTGCTCGGGCTCGCCTGACCTCAGGAGGTAGATAATGGCGGATAAAAGCATCTGAGAACTCTCGCCAAACAGCTAGAGAGGCATTCTCTACCCTAGATAACTACCAAGTCTGATACCACTGTATCGCAATATCTCGGAGTCAATATGAAGCCAACTCCACCGACTCAACCTCATCCGCGTGCATAACCCTCAAGGTCATTTCCATACCATCAATAAAATTCTAAGGGTCCATATTTTGCTTTATCACTGAGAACTCTGGAGGACCTAACCTAAGGAAGGTCTTAACCCTTGAACTACCAGTCCTATCTGCCTGGTCAACACCGACTCTAACCGGCGGGCACAGGCGGCTACTAATCTAGTCGATGGCCCTTAGCATCCCTCGCATCTGGCCGTACATCGGGAGGGAACTAGTGTAGGTGCCGGAGGCAGGGTATGCGACGTCTCAGACAGCCCCTCACTCTGGATCTCATCCTGGGCCCTCGTATCCTGCCGAGTGCAGCTAGTGGCCTCACCTATCGCTCTCTTGCCCTTCTGGGCAGCTGTAGCTTTCTTGCGGGGCATCGCTGAAATCAGAACAATTCATCAGAAGCGAGCGCTTAACACATGGCTCTATCGCACAATCTAAGAGAGAAAGAATGACATCATCCTAAATGCCCTGTAGCCTTCTGTTTATAAGTGTGGTGCACAACACGCTCATAAACAAGACTCCACTAGACACGGTATGTAGACAACCCTAGGAAGACGGGCTGCGATACCGCCACATCCCGACCCAAACCAGTGAATCGTGACGAGCGTCTGACCTCTAGCAACTAAACACCCCGATACTCATATATGAATCTTACTTAACATCAAGGGCCCATAATGGCATGAACTAATCTCATAAAAGGGAAAACATCAAACTCTGTACAATCTACATAAATCTGTATAACTGACAATGCCACTGTGGGCGCATAATATGCATGCTCATGCCTATCAATGAAGGCCATACATCTATATATGTATGCGTATATAATGCCTAATATATGTGCGTATATAACGCCTGTAAAGCCTCTATGGCTTCTCATCATATCATATCGGCTCCTCTGTGGCCATAATCAATATCATCATCAGTGTGCATCAGCTAATCAGGTGGTAATGCGTATATAACGCCTATCTCCCTTTTTCCATACCCCGTATACATATAATACTTGCGTCTATAACGCCTTCTGGTCACGGGTCAATGTACATGGATATACAATGTATGTAAAGCATGAATAAACTGTATGCATAAAACTGGCTACATAAGACTGGACCCATGAACAGAAGGATCACCCATGAACGGGGTACATGAACATCAAAGAATGAAGTACTCCTAATGCTTCTAGGAATAGAGTAATATGGAAGCTCGCTTACTCGCTTATTGGATCATACCATAGGATCATGCCAAAGGAAATAAAGGATAGCCTTAACATACCTCGAAGTATGCTCAATCGTCCAACTTCTACCTCTCGAATTTGCAAGTCTACAATTAAGATAGCATAGGCATCAATTAGACTATTTACCTCGCTTACTAATCATTTTAAACACGGATAGAGCTTGACAATTTATGGGCAACATTTTTCTTATAAGCTTAACAACTCTTCAACTTCTCATTCGATCCAACATCAACCACAATACCCACAACACGATGACAACACACACATATATATATATATATATATATATATCAAAATATACTTAAATACATTTCCAAGCATCTCTTAAAATAACCCCAAGTCATTATCTTTCCCTTCATTAGCTTACCACTCCCGCAAAATACTTTCTCTTTACTTAAATCACTAAAACTCTTGATAATAAACTCAAATGCAAGGGTAGAAATCATTTACATACCTTGAGGGGTCAAAAATCCCAAGAATCACTTCAACTTCAACTCCCTAAGCTTTACAATCTCGAAAAAAACCTAGAAGCAACCTTTTTCTTCACAAGCTCGGGTTTACGGGGTTCGGATCTTGTCAAATCTTCACTAATATGATAAAAAATATTGAGAGAGAATATATTAGGGTTTTTCTGATTTGGAATGGAGGAAAAATGAGAAATAAGGCCGCGCCTCCTATATTTATACTTGGAAGCCAAAAAGCTATACTGGCCTGGTTCGACGAGCGGGTCGACGGCCCGTCGACGTGTCGACGGTCCGTCGACGTGTCGACGGTCCGTCGACGTGTCGACGGTCCGTCGACTTGCTCCATTGACCTGCGCCTACAGTAGCAAGGCTGCGGCACCCTGTCGATGCCGCACATCGATGATTCGTCGACGATGACTGGTGTTCTGTAGATTTTTCTGACTCGGTTCAGATCGCGTCGATTCGATTCGTTCAACATCTAACTCCATAAATCGCCAGGAATATATGTTGGTACCCTTGTACATGGGGTAAGGCACTTTCTACCTCTAAACTCGGGCTCGGGTCTCTATTCCAAGGGCATACCCGACTAGAAAACCATAGGTTCTACCACAACGAAAACGAGGGGTGTAACATGCTAGCTTTGAAGAAACTCAATATTATCAAGGATGGCAAGCGATTTTGCAGGATACATTACCAATTAGAGGTAGTTTCTTTTCGATGAGGTCATATTCAGATCATATGCCCTACTTTGTATTTTTGATCAGTTTTACTATTTTTATTTCTTTTATCCCTTGTTCATGTTCAATGAGGACCATCTTTACTATACGTTGAGCATAAGGTGACCGTGATAGCAGGGTAAATTGGTACACTGATGCAAATCTACTACTTTTGACAAGAAAAATAGCAAAATGACTAGTTTTACAATAATTATTAATAGGTAAATGACAATGATACTTAGCTTTTATATATTTGCAACGGAATAGGTCCAAAAAAGCGCTCTAGATTATTGGGAAAGATCCTTAACTGATTTCATGCGATTAAAAAAAAACATAACATAGTACTACTGTTATGTTCTCATCGCTCACCAGCATAAGATAACAGAAATTATTGGTCACTAAATTTTTTATTTATCACATAGCCTACAACCTATATTTCAAGAGTCTAAAGAAATTCACCAAGGGTGGAAAAGATATTTTGCACTTTCCAGAAATATAAGGCTTTCCGTATTGTCTTATTTAATAACCTCGCACTTGATGCCTCAGATTTATCGCAAAACATGGTGCGTGCAAGGTTGGTGCATTCTATGTATTTTACTAATTTAAGGAAAAGAAATTGGAGATTCCTACACTGATCTCATTATGGATTTTTCTAGACCTCTCTTTTATTTGTATCATGCAATTACCAAAATACGAATACAACAACATCAGCAATATGCCTAGTGTATTCAATAAATGGGGTATGTGGAGGGTAGAGTGTACGCTGACCTTACCCCTACATTGGCAGGTAGGGAGGGTGTTTCCGATAGACCCCTGGCTTAAGTAAAGAATAAATACAGCACTACGAAAAAATGAGCAACTACAAGAATAGATACGGTAAATCTACCGAGATTATATAAAAGTAATGAAGTGATAATTTATGATGTTTACACAAATATATTTCCCCTAGTTTTTATGATTGGTTGATATTCAATCTAACTGGTGAAAGAGTAGAAGTTGCTTATGTAAGACATGGCACTTGATCCAACATCTGCATCCTCTTTCGTGTTTGTACGAGATTCGTGCATATCATTCTATTGGATCATCAATCCTATATAAATGTGTAACGGTTTCAAGGAATTTATGCACCGAGTTTGATGCCTTCACATCCTGTCTGCTAGCTTTGAAGAAACTCAATACTATCAAGGATGGCAAGCGATTTTGCACGATACATTTCAAATTAGAGGTAGTAACTTTTCGATGAGGTCATTCTCAAATCCTATGCCCTAATTTGTATTTTTTGATCAGTTTTACTATTTTTATTTCTTTTATCCCTTGTTCATCATCAATGAGGACCATCTTTACTATATGTTGAGCATAAGGTGGTGGTGATAGCAGGGTAAATTGGTACACTGATGCAAATCTACTACTTTTGAAAAGAAAAATAACAAAATGACTAGTTTTACAATAAGTATTAATAGGTAAATGAAAATATATATATATATATATATATATATATATATATATATATATATATATATATATGACTCTACGTAAAAAAAAAAAAAAACCCTCTAGATTTTTGGGAAAGATCCTTAACTGATTTCATGCGATTAAAAAAAAACATAACATAGTACTACTGTTATATTCTCATCACTAACCAGCATAAGATAACAGAAATTATTGGCCACTAAATTTTTTATTTATCACACAGCCAACAACCTATTGACTCATTCAAATAAAGGTATTTCAAGAGTTCAAAGAAATTCACCAAGGGTGGAAAAGATATTTTGCCCTTTCTAGAAATATAAGGCTTTCGGTAGTGTCTTATTTAATGACCTCGCACTTGATGCATTGGATTTATCGAAAAACATGGTGCGTGCAAGGTTGGTGCGTTCTATGTATTTTACTAATTTAAGGAAAAGCAATTGGAGATTCCTACACTGATCTCATTATGGATTTTTCTGGACCTCTCTATTATATGTATCATGCAATTACCAGAATAGGAATACAACAACACCAGCAATGTACCTATTGTATTCCATAAATGGGGTCTGTGGATGGTAGAATGTACGCTGACCTTACCCCTACATTGGCTGGTAGGGAGGTTGTTTCCGACAGACCCCCGACTCAAGTAAAGAATAAATATAGCATTACGAAAACATGAGCAACTACAAGAATAGATACGGTAAATCTATCGAGATTATATAAAAGTAATGAAGTGATAATTTTATGACGTTTTCACAAATATGTTTCCCCTAGTTTTTTATGATTTGTTGATATTCAATCTAACTGGTGAAAGAGTACAAGTTGCTTATGTAAGACATGGCACTGGATCCAACATCAGCATCCTTTTTCGTGTTTGTACGAGTGTCATGCATATCATTCTATTGGATCATTAATCCTATATAAATGTGTAACAGTTTCAAGGAATTTATGCACCGTGTTTGATGCCTTCACATTCTGTCTGCTAGCTTTGAAGAAACTCAATACTATCAAGGATGGCAAGCTATTTTGCACGATACATAGCTAATTAGAGGTTACTATCTTTTCGATGAGGTCATACTCAGATCCTATGCCCTACTCTGTATTTTTTGATCAGTTTTACTGTTTTTATTTCTTTTATCCCCTGTTCATGTTCAATGAGGACTATCTTTACTATATGTTGATCATAAGGTGGCCTTGATAGCAAGGTAAATTGGTACACTGATGAAAATCTACTACTTTTGACAAGAAAAATAACAAAATGACTAGTTTTACAATAACTATTAATCGGTAACTGACAATGATACTTAGCTTTATATATACATATGTGTGGGTGTGGGCGCGCGCGCGTGTGTGTGCGCAACCGAAAAGGTCAAAAAAAGCGGTCTAGATTTTTGGGAAAGATCCTAAACTAATTTCATGCGATTAAAAAAAACATAACATAGTACTAGTGTTTTGTTCTCATCACTAACCAGCATAAGATAACAAAAATTATTGGTCACTAAATTTTTTTATTTATCATAGAGCCTACGACCTATTGACTCATTCAAATAAAGAGATTTCAAGAGTCCAAAGAAATTCACCAAGGGTGGAAGAGATATTTTGCACTTTCCAGACATATAAGGATTTCAGTATTGTCTTATTTAATAACCTCGAACTTGATGCCTTGGATTTATAAAAACATGGTGCGTCCAAGGTTGGTGCATTTTTTGTATTTTACTAATTTAAGGTAAAGCAATTGCTCCAACATCTGCGTCCTTTTTCGTGTTTGTACGAGTGTCATGCATACCATTCTATTGGATCATCGATCCTATATAAATTGTTGACACAAAATTTTCACCTCATAAGATGCGTATGTTAATTTTCAAATTTTTCGAGTACAAGACGGATTAAGGATGCCCTTAAAAGATTAAAAATTTAAAAATCCCGAGAAAATTGCAAAAATTGTCGTTTAATTATTATTTTCATAAAAATTAACAATTACAAGAATTTACGAGTTATTTACTTTCACAAATGTGATTTGAAAAGAAGATACATATCCCGCTCCGTCTAACTTGGAAAGATTATTAATTAAAAATGACGTATGAATTACGGCTCATTTTTACCACATTTTTTCACATTTTTAAATATTGCTCGGAAGTATGTCAATATTGGGCTCGTTTATAAGCTTGTATTTTAAAATGACGTATTATAATTTTTATTTCGTCAAAATATTATTTTATGAGGGGCGTATTAGACTAATTAACCTAAAACTATATAAAAACTATGCTACATTTTATAAAAAAAATAAGAAGGGGATTTTATCCATTTGTACCTTTGTTGGTACTATTTGGATAAGGTCTTTTTGGGGGGAAAAGTACGGCCAAGTGGCCTATTTTTGTCCATAGAATTCTAAATGCTTAGTTGGATGATCTTGAAAATTTGAATAAGGATTTTTGGGGGGAAAAGTACGGCCAAGTGGCCTATTTTTGTCCATAGAATTCTAAATGCTTAGTTGGATGATCTTGAAAATTTGAATAAGGATTTTTAGAGGGGGGGGGGGGGGAATACGGCCAAGTAGCTTATTTTTGTCCATAAAATTCTAATTGCTTAGTTAGATGATTTTTGAAAATTTGAATAAGGATTTTGGGGGGAAAAGCTATGGCCACATGGCCTATTTTTGTCCATGGAATTCTAAATTGGTTTGCATATAAATAGAAGGGATGGACATTAAAAAAAGGGAGAGCTTTTTTTTTTTTTTTTTTTCTTTCGAAGAGAGATTTTTTTTTTTTGGGAGACATTTTTTTTGGGGGGACATTTTGGAGAGAAAAAAAAAAGGGGGGAATCTTCTTCTTCTATTTTTGGGAAAAAAAGAAAAAAAATGAAAAAAAAAAAGAAAAAAGAGAAAAATGAAAGGAAAAAAAAAAAGAGTTCAAATTTGGCATCCTAAAAGCTTAAGTTTAATTTATTTATTCAAAGCTTAGCAACAAAAGATAGAAAGATAAGATATACATATAGAAAAAGTAAGAAAAATTAAAAGAAAAAGGGGTCTAAAGATTTGTGAAGTGTTTGGTGCTTGAAGTAGATTTTTCTTTTTTCTTTCTTTTTTATAAGGGGATAGGGTAAATGGGTAAGGGGATTACAATGTGGGGATTCGAACCCCTAAACCAATAAGGTGAAAATTCAGATAGCCAACCAACTGAGCTATCAGATCCCTATAGCTTGAAGTAGATTGAACCAATCCTCATTTTGATCTTTAGGTTGCCCCATCAAAAGGTAACTTCTCATTCTATCCTATATTTCATTTCTAGTTATGATTATATATTTATTATGATATTAGTTAAAAATAATTCTTTGCTAGCTTACTCTTGTTTGATGATTAAGTGGATATTATGTGAATCTGATACCATTCGAAAAAATGAAAATAAATTAGAAGTTTGTATACCTATCTTTTGTGACCTCCCTAATTTGTGGTAGATCTTTCGAGGCTCACTAATATTTCTAGATCGAGTCAACCCCTATCATGGAAGGACTAAGGCATTGGAGCATAATTTGGAGCGAAAATATTTATTTATGCATTTTTCAATTGGGCTTGGTCAGCCCAATTCCCTACTCTTTATATTATTTACTTGATTATATGGAAAATTTACTTGTTATAGCCACTTTTACTACCTATTTAATGTTAATAACTATCTTTTATTAAAATTAATAATAATAGCTAATTAATTTTCTAAATTACCAATTATAGATACAACAGTAACTTGCACTTATAGTTCTCAAATACACCGTAAAAAACGGTAAACACTATCCCAACTTCCCATTTTTGAAGCTCACGTAATATACATTACATTTTCTCTCTCTCCTTTCCATTAATTTTAGCCGTTTTTTTCTCCTCGAATATATCCATTACCATCGAAACACGATTCCACCACAATTTATTGTGCCGAGATTTGGGGGGTGTATTTGTGTAAGTTTTCATTATTTTGTGTATTTTAGTCAATTTAATTCAATATTTTTGACATTTTTCAAGATTTTTAACTTTCAATGCTTAGGGTTTCCCAATTTGAGTAGTGAAAAACATCAGTTAATGGCGGATGAAAGCATATCTAGTAGGGTTATAAGAGGTATCCCACATACTCTTCAAAATTTAGATTCCCCTTCTTTTGGTTTGGGTATTTCTCAACAACATGATGTTGATGCGAGCCTATTTGAGAAATTGGTTCTTTGAAAAGGAGATCTAAGAAAATCCATGATCATATGAGAATCGAGAAATCCTTCAACTGTTAATTTGGAGGAAAAAAAAATGTTTAAATCTTGCCACAAAGAGGAGAAAAACATCCGATGTTGCTTCTAGTAGCAAAGGGAAGAATGTTGTAGAGACTAATCGGAGAACAACAATTAGCGTGAACAAGCGGTATTTTTTTTGATTTTTTATATACATTTTTTTGTTGTATAAAATTGTATTTTACATGTTGCCAAAATTCGGTTAATGATTCATGTATTTTTTACTGCATCTGTAAGTATGGTTGCATGTATTTATTGATCTGAACAATTCATTAATGGATGGGAACACATATATACAACTGTATCATGTATTTTCAATAACCATATTTGTTATCAATTATCAAACTATGTATCATGTATTTGTAATTCCTCACATTTGTGTATTTTTTAAATCAATAACAGGTATATGTATGTTTACAAAAGCAGATATGTGTATGTGTCAGACAAAAGGTGTATTTGTTCAACGTTTGTCGGCTAAACATCTTAATAGTGTTTTTGTTTGCATGTATTTATTGATACGAACAATTCATTAATAGATGGGATAGCAGTCGTATGTATTTTTGTTTTTGTTTGAATTAGTTTTGTATTTGAAACATACATACAATTTGATAACCTTATTTGTTATCAAATTATCAACCATGTATCATGTATTTTGCAATTCCTCAAATTTGTGTATTTTTTCAAATTAATAACAGGTTTATGTATGATTATATATTTTTTGATTCTCATGTGTTGCAATATATATTCAAACTTTCGGGCCTCAAATTCCTAGTTAAACGTCCTCCACTCAACCGATACGTTATGCTTCATATATGAACCATAACATTAAAGATGAGTTGAGGACAAGGCCGACCGATAGACAATTCAAGCTTTTTTCCAAAACTATTTTTGGACAATATATGCAGATACAAGTTGACAACGCGCGGTCGATTATTTAGGTGTTTTATGGTTAGGGAGTTGAAGCGTAGTAATAGTGATGCGTTTGTTATCGATATTAATGGGAAAGAGTTGACATTCGGTCTTTTTGAGTTTGCTTTAATTACTGGTTTGAAGTGTTACGGGGATGAAGTTGTTTTTGACGAGGGTCCTAACAGATTGTTGGATGAATATTTCGGTTGTTCTGGTAATAATGTTTTAAAGATGACTATAAATAAGTGCTTTGAAGACAAGGATTGGGGTGTTGGTGATAATGCAGATGAAGATTCTGTAAAGATTGCGATCCTGTATTTCATTCATAATTACATACTTTCAAGTGAAAAAAGGAACGTCACGGTCCCCAACATCATTTTGACTTGGTGGAGAGTGAACGGTACAATGAATATACATGGGGTAAGGAAGCATTTGATGATTTGATTAAGAGTATTCACCACAAGATGGATAGCGAAGCCGGTTTTATTGTCTACGGGGTTTTCCTTTTGCTATGCAAGTGTGGATATATGAGTGTTGCTCTAATGTTGACCCTAATTTAATGGTTAAAACCGGAAGCCGAATCCCAAGAATGTTTAATTGGAGAACAGTGAATCAAAAGCCATCAGTTAACTACTTGATGTTGGGCATGTTTAAGGACGGTGAGGTAAAATACTTACATTACATACATGCCTATAAACCAGTATTTTTTACACTTGCATTTTGTGTATTTTTAGTTGTTGTGTATTTTTACACTTGCATTTTGTGTTTCTTAGTTGCTGTGTATTTGTAAAATACAGAGAGGTAAAAATACTTGCATTTTTTGTATTTTTAGTTGAAAATATTTACACTTGCATTTTGTGTATTTTTAGTTCTTTGTGTATTTTTACACTTGCATTTTGTGTAGTTTAGTTGCTGTGTATTTGTAAAATACAGAGAGGTTCTAAACTGACAGTTCACATATATTTATGTGCAGGACATTCTTAAATTCAACAACATTGTTCCGACCATGTTAGAGGTTGAGAAGCTTGGTCTGCGTCGATACGGTCACGATCGCACCACCACCTCAAATACACCAAGAGGAAAATGAATAAGCAGATTTTACCACAACACCTCCCCATGTTGCTGCTGCCAAGAAAACACAAAAGAACGATGCTTCAAAATCTCCACCGCACAAGAAGCCTAGGAAGATGTCGACGGCAGCATTGCTTGTTTAGAAGTCACCAAACACAATTGGACAATAATCTAAAAATGTTGTTTCGGTGGTAGATAAGTCGGTTCAATCAAAGGAAAAGAAAAGTGCCCAGTGTCCACCGCGTTCTGGTGACGATGTATCTACCAGCAAAACGAGTTGACCTCACAAGTTTGAGGCGGGAACTTAATCAATTTAAGCGAGAAGTAAGTTTTTTATTTTATTTTGATATTCATCAAACCTACAACAAATAAGGATTTTACAATGAATTTGTTGTTATTACCATTTAGGTGCTTCTTTGAATTCAAGGATGTTTTTGAGCTCAAGGATCTTCGCAAAGTTATTGATGAAAAGTTCGAAAAGGTTTTGGAACATGTCAAAGGGAAACAAAATTCAGAAAAGGTAAAAAAATCAATAAATACATATTGAAACGAGTGCCTTCAGTGTGAAGTAAGAAGCATATGTATCTAACAAATACATCATTTGTTTTTTAGGGTGATGACAGCGAAACTCATGTTCCTTTACATGATGGCAACATACATCAAGAAGCTGATGATTACATGGACCATGGTGACGGTATTCACATGGAGCGGTACGGGTGATGTGCATCCAACGGTATATTTTTTTTAACGTATTTATCATTTTTTACTCATTTTTATATGTTATCTTAAAAAAAAATTAATTCAGGTATGATGAAAATTTGGGATCTACTGGACTTTAAAATATTATGTATTTTAAATTGATATGAAAAATAGCAGTGTCATGTATTTTTTGTGTACTGTTTGTTTGACAGCACGACTGTTCACTGTTTTTGTTTACTGCTTTTGGACATGTATTTTATATACTTTTGGCCTGTGTTTTTTTATAAGGAAAAGGGTCTTGCACCGGATATTCAAGTTGGTTTTGGCAATGAGAGCGGCGATACGTGAAAGCTTGTGAAGAGATTGTGGAAGGAGGTGATCTTTCAGGAGAACTGAAGAATTCGGTTGAACGTCCGGCTGATCCAACAGAGGTATATATATATATTTTTTAATGTATTTACCATTTTTTAATCATTTTTATATGTCATTTTGAAAAAAATATAATTCAGGTATGATGAAAATTTGGGATCTACTGGACTTTAAAATATTATGTATTTGATATTGATATGAAAAACGATGAGTGTCATGTATTTTTAAAAAATACTGTTTGTTTGACAACATGACTATTCACTGTTTTCCTTTATGTATTTGTTTACTGCTTTTGGACATCTTCAGCAAATAATTTCTCATGTTTTTATGTATTTAATATAGTTTTTTTATCTATTAGATTCATGTATTTTATAGACTTTTGGCCTGTGTTTTTTATAAGGAAAAGGGTCTTGCACCAGATATTCAAGTAAGTATTGGCAATGAGAGCGGCGATACGATGAAAACTTCAACCGAAGAGATTGCGGAAGGAGGTTATCTTTCAGGAGAACCGAAGACTTCGGTTGAACGTCCAATTGATCAAACGTGGAAAACATCTGTGGAAGAGCAAAAATGTTACGATGATTCAAATAATTCCGAGGTTCGACATAAACGTATTCCCCCGATTCGACCATTTTTTATTTTTTTAAAATGTATCATACAAGTAGTCGAATAATGTTTCTTTTTGTATTTTTGAGTAGGCGATCGCACGGTGCTAGCAAATAGAGCGAGAATCATAAATGGCTAATGAACAAGTTCAAAAGGAAAAAACCAAGGAAAACACCGGCTCGGCTTGTCTTAGAGGAACCCCGGGCGGCGGTTTTGTAACGCGCGGCCCCGTTGTCTCGTGGTTGTTGCACGATGAGTATTTACCAAGCCAAACCACAGGGAAAGAAATCATGTTACATCCATGGGTCCCACGAGCTACACGCCCCAAAAATACAGTCTTCACCGTTTGTGACGAGATTTTGGTATATATATCTAGTTTTAATTTGCTTTGTGTTTTAATAAGCAACTGTTAATGGTTAAAGACCAAATACACAGGTAGTAGTTCGGGAAAGGATCATGTTCATGTGTTTGATAAAAAATATCCATTCTAGCAAGATCCCATTACCGGTCCACTTGATGTACAGATTGTGGATGATTACCGTATTTGGCTTCGAAACGGTCTTCTTGTGAGGCACGATAGCAAGTATGTGTTTTATCCCAGTATTACGTACAGTGATTCCGCATGGGTTTTGTTAATAAGTTGATGTATTTGTTTGTTTTGTTGTCGCAGAAAGAATTACGAAGACCATTACAAAAAAAAAATGCTTTTTGACAATGTAGTCAAATTCAATTTTGGCATCACAAGCTGTCAATGATAAGAACTGGTTTTACCTGTTATCGATGGATGATCAGCTTTGGAATGACGAAGTGATTTTTATCAGCAATGAAATTCACCTTCTGTTACTAAAATATTTTTATGTATTTGAATATGATCTAATTTATGTATTTTTGACAATTCCAGCACATTGATGTCATTTTCTATTACTTTTGAAAGAAAGGAAAGTATGATAAAAGGAACAATTTAGAACACTTCACCATTTGTTATTCGCCTATTCAAGCAGAGAATTGATGTGGTCCACCACGCATATCACAATGTTGAAACCCAGACAAACGTGGCAAATGAAGAGCAAGTATTGATTGAGTATGTTAAGGGCCACAGGCTTATTGCCACCGGCTTCGTGGCATACGGTTGACAACGTGCTAATACGGTGAATATAAAAGAAGAAAATCATTGGTTATTGGTACTCCTTTCATTCAAGGACAGGTATTTTTGATGATGAATTAAATATTTTATCATTAGTGTTTCATTCATCATTTTACCGTTGAATTCTTTTTTTTTTTTAAATGTACATTCGTCTGTATGTTTACAACTCGTATCAATCGTACCGGGCACAACGCGGTTGTTAGGAATGAAATAAAAAAAACTTGCTACATACCCGCCACATTTCCTACATCGGTTGGATTCTATGTAAATCAAAAAAGCATAGATTTGGTGAAAGACCCAGCATATGCGGATAAGGGACAGATCGATATACTTGAAGTTGTCTATGTTGAAAATCTGCCGCATCAAACTGCTGGTAGGACGTAAGTAGTAGACATATATTTTTAAAAATATCATAGTGTATCAAATACATGATATATCCTATCAATTCATTATTCTTCTAAAATACATGAGTTGTTTGACCTAGAAATACATCCTTGAACTTGAAACATATATTTTTCTAATATAAGTTCTTATATGTTTATTATTTTTTTTTTAGGGACTATGGTGTCTTCACGGCAGCGTATCTTTGAGTATTTGACATCGGGTGAAAGGATTCCAGATGTCATTGATGCACACATGCAACGTATGAGATACAGTGTACTCTTATGGGACTACGCTGAACGCAAGGTTGCTGACAAAGCCGAGAGTGATAATGAAGTTCCACCTAGAACGATTAGGCCAGCAATCGATTACGACCTTTGTAGATGCAATTGATGTTTGATAAATACTATTCGTGCATTCGATGTTTTTTTTTCCCTTTTTTTCATTAGAGCAAACAATCTGATGTTTTTAGATGTATTTTGACTGATGTTGGATAATTATCATTTAACCAAAGAAATCTCAGGGGGTTTATGTTCCATATGTTTGATGTACTTAGTTCCATATATTGTCAAATATATTTGAATTTTGGAAAAAACACAATAAATGTGACATCATGAATCCACAAATACATTTATTCACCAGGTTCACAAAATATGTATGTTTAATTCACCAGGTTTCACAAAATATGTATGTTTCAGTAAGGTTTATTCATTTTTGTTTTAGTTTAATAAACACATCTTGCGTATTTGACATGACCAGCACAACTATATGATTTCAATAAAAACAAAATTGCAAAAAATAAACCAACTTCATCAGTTTCGATTGAATAGACAACACCATTTTCTAACCGGAACATGGGTTGCTTTTTTTTTTTTTTTTTGTGTGTGTGT
Organism: Lycium ferocissimum; assembly: GCF_029784015.1. Taxonomy (NCBI): domain Eukaryota; kingdom Viridiplantae; phylum Streptophyta; class Magnoliopsida; order Solanales; family Solanaceae; genus Lycium; species Lycium ferocissimum. The sequence goes on along the minus strand of NC_081346.1, from coordinate 61,883,115 downwards.
TAAAAATACATGAACATTACTGTGTAATTTCAGACACCAGGATCACACAAAAACATGTATGTTCTATTACAGTATATACAATTTTCAGAAGACCAACAAATACATAATGTTTAGTTGACATTACCAGCACAACTATGAGCCTCCAATCCAAAAAAAATTCCAAAATAAAAACAACTTTATCATTTTTACAGATATAATATGTATGTTGTTTTACCAAGTCTGTGATATTTCTTGAAGTTGAAAAAAACATCATACGTATCGGAAAAAAAAATTCAATTATGTATGTTCATGAATGGGACATTCATTTCATAGCAAAAATTTCTATAATACTACTACATGTGTCGATAGAAGTTTTTGACATAAGTGTTCAAATACTTAAATAACCAATCTATCTTCGCTAATAAAGTTAAATGGATAGGAACACAAGAAAAATTCACTTCCTTATAGGCTCAAAACTACATGAACGTCTGTTGTGCCCAAGGTGTCCACAAGTACTGCAAGCATGTCTTCTCTTTCCAAACAACAATTCACTTAAAGGCTTATCACGCCTCTTCTTTGGCCTACCAGGCGGTATCTTGTATCTTGGTGGCAAAACCACATCCTCCAAGATGTTTTTGAGAACGTTCCATTCACGCTCGTCGGGTAGAGGATCCACAGGTACATCATATGTCTTCAACACGGTCTCCGGTTTGAACAAATCCGAGCAATAATCATCAGCAACCAGATTTTTCTTTTTGTGACCCGTGCATGCGGGCGAGGGATTTCATCTAGTTGAAACATACAACAACTACAATTTTTTTCTATTCAAATTAAGAATGAATCGCCTTCCTCCATCATGTCGTGTACACGAATTCGGTTGACGGTTCTACCTGAAAAAATAAATATTACATGTATTTGTTATTGAACCAATCAAAATTTTAAAATAAATGAACAAACCATTAAACAAATACATATCAATTTTCAAAGAAGCATATATTAAATTTACTTTAATACTAACTGTTCATGGATACCAAATACACATCTATATAATGTCTAGAAACACCAGATTAGTACAAGTACAAGTTTGTCAAATAAATTATAACAAGCATTAAACTGAAACATACCGTCATTCGTAGACATAGATACTCGTTGATGGATAGCATCTCCTGAAACTTTTTACCGAGTGTAGTGAACGTGTATGTTCTATTTCTCCGGTTATTGTAATTCCATCTCCCAAACATCCTTCTAACTTCTTCGAGAAAGTCATATATAGTCAGTTCTCTAGCTGCTAGAAGATGTCAGTTTATGCACTCTGCTATGTTAGAAGTCATTGTCCACCTCGGTTAACGGATGCATACAATCTAGCCCACTTGTCTCTACCGACCGATTCCAAATACTCGCCACGCGCATATCTACCTTTTGAACCTTCCCCATCAACTCATCGAAATCATCCGCGTGTATGCCTTTGCCATGGAATAAAAAATAGGACTCGGCACATCATGGCTCTTCTTGTATTTTTTACATATATTACCCCACAGATACCAAATACATGCATAATGTGCAACTTCTGGATAAATTCTACAAATAGCCTTGTTTATACTTTCATGCCTATTTGATACGATACTCATATTCTCTCTAATTCCATATGTTTCTCTGAAACACTCAAAAAACCACGTCCATGATCTGTCATTCTCAGAATCAATCACACCATATGCTAAGGGAAGTATGTTGCCTGGAGATACAGTTAACAAGAAAAAAATAATAAAATACATTTTGTATTTGTCTAAAACAGATAAAATATATATTGAGGTAATAAATTAATATTTATTTTTTGACATACCTGCACCGTCTAATGTGCTTGCCGAGACAAATGTTCCATTGTATGGTGTTTTTAAGTGGCTTCCATCAACTACCACAATTGGCCGACAATAATCAAAGCCTTTGATAAATGCATACAGTGCTATAAAAACATACAGAAATTCATTTTCGCGGGTTTTACGCATTCTGATATGTGAACCCGGGTAAGTCTTATCCAATATGTATAGATATCCAGGTAATCTTTTATAAGATTCAGCCGGTTCACCCATTAAATCGTTCATCGCCTTTTCTTTGGCCCGCCAAGCAACCATGTATGAAACATCCATTCCAAAATCATTTTTGACGTCCTCCGCAATGTCTTTAGGCGTATATTTCCTCTTATGATTTGATATTTTTGGTTTGACAATCCCACTTATCAACCGATTTGTAGCTTGGCATTGGGAATAAACCTTTTCCTTTAACGGACATGTATGTTTGTCTTGAAACTCCCTAACTCTAAACATTCCTGACTTACCTACACTTGGCGCCCTGAATTTCCAATCACACTCTCCCGATACGCACACAAGTGTGTAGCTACAACAAAAAAAAAAAAAAAAAAAAACACACGCATTAATGTAAAAATACATCAGTAAACGTAAATACATTCATGTATTTATTCTTGTATTTTTAATACAAAGAACTGATGAGAAATTTTACCATATGTAAATAAGTTAATCAAATGCAACCCGGGCCAAATACATTATTTATGAGTACAAATACAAACAAATCAGTTTTGATTCTACTTTATACTAAACATACACGTGCTGAGAAATACCTCCGCTCGTACAAATTAACAAACATACACTGTCACGGTTTAAATACATAAAAACACAGAGTTGCAAATACATAAACAAATGCACATTTTAAACATACACATCTTTGAGAAATACTTCCACTCGTACAAATTAACAAACATACACTGTCACGGTTTAAATACATAACAACACGCAGTTACAAATACATAAACAAATGCACATTTTAATACCTTATTGCATTGCTCCTTTCTGTCCGATAGTTGAACCTGTTTGTAATTGCATAATTCACCATCACAACTTTTAATGTATCTTTATCCTTGTATACTTGATCGACGATAGCCTACTTTTTGGTTCTTGTCATCAATAACCATACCCTTGTTGTTTTCGAATAACAAATCAGCCTTTCCACAATTTGATGATGCCAAATCACGGGAACCAACTGTTTCCATTATATTCGTTTGACTCGTGTATCCGATTTGCAAATAATCACCTTCAACACAACTCTCACCCGATATACATATCTCCATGCTTCTATCAGTTGCAATGATACATGATGGATACATTGGTAATGCTTTGTTCTCTTTCTTCAGTTCCACATAGACTCTAACACCCATATCATTGTGAATTTCCATTGGAATATCATCACCTTCAACCATGTATTTTATGTTTATGTTTTTCATTTTCTTGTCCAAATTCAATTGGGTTGCAACTGTTTGTAACAATTCCTCATAGGTCGAATACTCCGTAAAAGTCACAGCATCGATTTTGTAATTGACGTATTTATTCTCGTCGTTCCAACTACCAGAATGTCTAATCAGCGATGAAATATTGGCCATTTTACAAATTAAAAAAAATCCTTGAATCACTGTCTCAACATAAAACCTGTAATATGTATGCCTAAAAAATTAAGAAAACTTGAATCAGTTCGAGCATAAGATTCACGTTCAAATTTGAAAAATTTATACAAATTAGATTTGACTCACTAATAATTCAAATACAACATACACATTTTGAATTACACTTCAGAAATACATAATTTAGCTGATCATGCATTATACTATGCCATTTAGATTCAGAAAAAACAAAGATATGAACTGGAATTTTTTTTTTGATTCCTAACCATTCATGTACATTAAAATACTTTCAACCGTAATTTTCAAGATCATTATTCATTCATTGACACGCTTACAATGATATTAGATCATTATTTTCGAATATCAGTTATAAAGATAGAAATCAAAAAAAAAAAAATCAGAAGAATAAAGCAACTTTGACATTATGCTCCAAGAAAAAAATTGAAATCACATAAATACAACTTGACTAGACGAGATTTGTGAAATCAAAACGGTGTTTTTGCACGAAATACCTGATGATTGATCGTGTTTGTTTTGTCAATGTATTTTCAGAGGTGTTGAAGATTTAATTTGAAATTTGAATTTTTACGTTTGAATGTTGAAGAATGCATGGAAGAAGAGAAACGTGTAAGAAAAGAGAATATTCTGAACATTTTGCGAAAAAGAAGGTAAAAAATATCTTAATTTCTCATTTAATACCACCACCGTTACGACCTAAATTAAAGGAACTGTTCCTTTTTTTATCGCATGCTCATGTATTTGCTGGCAACAAATACATGCGAAAACAAACACAGATCAACTGATTTTTAGCTACGAATGGTAATATTAAAAAGGGTAGCTACAAATGGTACGAAGCTACAATAAGGTAGTCATTTGAGAAATTTTACCTGATTATATATATGTATGCTTGTATATACATTATAACCCTGAATGAGGTTATCACGTCTAAGAGTTGCTAAAATTGATCTTTAATTTTTTTTTAAAAAAATCATTTAGGCAAATTTAGGATTGCAGATGATTTTGAGAGTTTTGGATACCTTTGATATGATTTGAACTTATAGGCAAACTTTAGTCTATGATTGATTTGAAATTTGAGTTGGAAAAGATGTTTTGTAAACTTGGATTATCATTTTGGGTGAGCTGTTTTGACTATTAAAAGGCTAATGAGTTAACTTTGAGATTTTTTGTAAAGATTAAAACCAAGAATTGGATAAAAGTTCTAAAAATACGGCTAACCTATGGAGTATATTAGTATACCTATAAAAACTATTTTCTATACTAAAAACATTTTTTCTAAAAAACCTTTTTCTAAACTGGGGTGGACTTACGTAGTGTTCTACTTGGGTTAACGCCTTTGGGTTTTAACCTAGGTGTTCTAGTCTGAAATCCAAAAAATGCCCAATTTTGGGCAAAACTTTACCCTTTTTTATTTATGGAAAAGGAGTGTTTTTGACATGAATGACTAATTTCTATTTGCGAAAATATGAAACAAAAACTGTTTTTATCACAAGCAATTTATATCTACAAAGGCATACTATTAGAACCTGTAGGTCAAATGTATTTTACGGATGCTTAATACTGGGGTGCCTAACACCTTCCCCGAGGGATCACCAGAACCCTTACCCATACTTTGGTTAGATTAGGATTCTTTTAAAATTTAACCATTTTGAATGAACTCTTTTCGAACTAGTTTTCCTAATTTCCTAAAAATAAGGTGGCGACTCTAAAATAAGTCCATTTAGAGCACCATCCGCGTAGAAGTATATTTTCTTCTTTTTTCCGGCACGATTGACAACGGTACTTCCCCGAGACACTTTCTTTTTTAAATGAGGAAAGTGTAAATATGAATCGAAAAAAATAGAACCGCTACAGATGGCAATTCCGCAGGGGACAATTCAAGGTTCTAACCATAAAGGTGCTCTGTATGATATAAATTGTCTAAGTGATATAAACTATTTTCCTGTTTAAATTCCCGCAAAATAATTGTCATTCATGCATGCATACTCCGCCACTTCTGGCATTAATTTTACATTTTTTTCAAGGGTGACGACGCGGGATGAGCTGCGGTCATACCTTCACTAAAAAAACCTTTTACTATGTTTCTTTGGAGGTCTTTAAGGTCAAGTGGGCATGCGGTCATCCCACAGCCTTAGAGAGCCCACCCCCTGCTTGTCCGCTTAGGTAACCTGTGTCATTCGGTTGAAAAAACACTCTAAAATAACTAGCGTAGAGAGAAGCCAAATCCCTACTTGTATAGCGCATATGAACCGTAGACCGGTTTGGGTATCTCAAACCTACCTAATCGGATGGGAAGACCGCCCGCATCCGACTATGTGAAAAATTGAAGGATGTATATGCCCTTATATGAACCGTTTGCCCTTGGGTTTGGGTTTTTACTTTTTAGTTTAGGAGTTGTACCCCTGCACGGGACTGATATTCTGTATACCCCATTCCCTTATTATGTATCCCCATTCGATATTTATCAATGTTGTATATATTGGGGCAAACGGAACGTCTTAACGGTACCTGCATCCTTCAAACGATAGTATACTTTTGTTGACATATTGATTACATGATATATATTGTTTACATGCTACGTGCTATATACTCTGCTTTGCCATGCCTATTTTTGATTTACGCATATATAGACATCTGTTTTGGTTCAAACACGAATAGTCCATAGTTTGGTTCCCAAAATCTTAGAATGTTGTCAAAATGCACCCCAAAGTAAAATCTCGAAATACCACGTCAAAAGTGAAATTTTCTAAAACTTCTAAAATGTTGTTCGATCATCATCCAATCCCGTGAACCACGTCATTTCCTAAAGCACATTTTTACACTCAATATTGCTAAGAGCCACACCCCTCGGTCCTCACAACCCCTAAAGTTTTAAGACAAATAACCCAGCCGTCGCAAATTGCCGACAACTACTTTATTCCTAAAAAATCATTCTGATCAGACTCAAAAGATCGTGAAGGTCATACTTTGCCCTTTTAAAGTCCAAACACTTCAAGTCCAAAATGGTCGAGTAATCATCAAATACTCGTTGACCCTGTCATCCTCAAAGATCACTGTCACATACAAAGATTACCAAAGTCACACAAAAATTAGTCGAATGGGCAAAATCCTATCCATCCAGGTCATCTCCAAAAGTCTCTATGTGAGCCGAAGTTTGGACAATATGTTTTAAGTAAAATAGATGTTACATGTCTTATTATGATCAACGAACTAACACGTTTACCTCTTGAGTTTTTCTACTCTTTTGGTTGACTCGTGGGGACCAAGGAGAGGTTTCGGTAACGAAACTTAAGTTGTGATCCGTTTTAGCCCATCCATGTGCTACGCTATCATGATCTCCCAAAATTCAAATCACAACTTTTTTTTTAGCTCACCCATGCGCTACACTATCATGATATTGCAAAATCCAAATCACAACTCCTTAAAAAATTCAAGATTACGAACTTTTTTTAGACCACACATGCGGTACGCGAAAATGTCCGACATCCAAAAATGACAAGCTTGTGCTTATTCAGATAGACAAACCAAATACGTTAGTTTCGAATTTCGAACTACGTCAGACCTGATTCTTGTTCTAGCAAGATACATAGGCAATCTTATATAAAGGTGCGGTCTCCCCACTGTTTCAAACCACAAACCCCGATAAGGAAGCAGGGTATGTCTTTGATCTAGTCTTCAAAAACTTCATTCTTCCATTGTTTCAAAATATGGACTCTCCGAGCAGATCTGGGGTATGTCTTTGAATCAATCAAGCTATTCAAATTTTCAGGAGCAAAAATCTTGAACTAAGTGCCCTAGGACTGGAAGCCGGGGTGACAGGTTCAAAACAATTCAACAATTCTGATATCTTCATTCATTAGAGTTACCCAATCAAACAAACAACTCCTTCCCTTATGAGAATCCAAAATAAGAACGTAAGTGGCTTCTTTCGAACGAACGATTCATCCTTTTATATAACTCAAAAAAAAAGGAACGTGCCTTACGTGACGTCCTATATCGGTTCTTTAGCCTTCGACTCACTCAATACTTATCCCGGGGATCACATGCCCGTTTCCTTCAGTCTATCATGACACGCTCGGTGAGGTCAACACAAGTCAATCACTTTTACTCTAAAGAAATTTTCTTTGAGCACAGGGACAAGGAAGCTATAAAACACGAGCCTCAAGTCGACGTCAAGTCCAACCAAAGGCGTTATTGAGCCTACCAACGCCTCAACTCTATAAGCCAAAAATGGCTTAATTTCTACCTCAGCCTTCAAATTGGATTCCTTTCACTTCGCTATGTCCACTGACACTTGCTTTTAGAATATTGCAGGTTACGACATTATGCACAGTTGAACTTGGGAATCAAGATTATGAGACATTGGTTGGATCCTCACCAATCCACATAAGCCAAGACGGCTTCGTCACTAACCTTTTGCGTTATCCTTATCAAAATAGTACTATGATTCTACTGACAATAAAGTCAAATCTCGCAGGGATCATGCATCAACACTGCCAAAGACTGGCACATTAAGACTAAAGGATCAACAATGTCACTTGCCCGAGCGTAATCATCACAAAACAAGCAAAACAAACATCAAGCCTTCAAAGACGACCGAAAATCTCAAAAGCCTATTTAATGTCCGAGGCCAAACGGCGGCATCTCTAACTCTTCTCCCAATTTTTAAAGGCTACTTTTAACGACTTTAATTTAAAATTTTGCAGAGTTAATTTCAAGTCATCAATGACTCCCATCGACCCCAAAACGGGACAACTTTCTTAGAAGGAATGCCGAATCTTCCCAAAAAAATTGGAGCTCCACATCAGGCTACAAAGTACGGTCGAAGATCGAAAAAGCCGACAGAGAGCAAGGCCTACCCCTACAAAAGCAAGCAATTGCTCAACGGTTTCGTATATCTTTCTAAAGTCCATTTTAGATTATCTTGACTAAAGTCACTAGTAAAGCGACCACATAGCTACTAATCATTTTCTTAAAGTATAGGTGATTGCTATAAGATTAAAGGCATCAAAGTAGTGATCGTCCTCAATGTCAAAGGAAATGAGTCAATTGAGCCAAAGGGGCTATAAAAAGACAAAACGCTGCAAGGGCGACACAATTAAGCCGAAAGGGCTATAAACAAAATCAAGCAAAAAAAAAGCTACAAATGGACGAAGCGCCACAAGGGCGATGCCATCAAGAAAGGCTATAAGATAGACATAGTGTCGTAAAAACGGAATAAAAGAGCTAAAAAGGGAAAAACAACCATCTAACCCAGAGAACCACAGTCTTCGGGGGTTGAGATGACGACAAAGAAGTCAATAAGGCTAATAAACGCCGAGAAAGCCATTCTCAAGCGATACCAAGAAGGTTATAACTATAAATCAAAGCCGAGGGGTTATAACTAAGCAAGAATAGTAGAATAGAAACAAACTTATGTTCGTGGCAAAGCAGGGTTATCCGCCCTAAAAATGTGACAAGCAGGGTCGTCCGCCCTAAAAGTGAGACAAACAGGGTCGTCCACCCTAAAAATGTGACACTTACGTCTTAAGTAGACATTGCCTATCTCTAAAGTGGATTGTCATAGGACGATATGTTGGTCTCAAAAATTCGAGATGACGTCATAAAAACATTACCACCAATTATATTTATGACATAATTCCCAAAGGGGGATTACATAGGCATTTTTTGAGTTTGGTTGCACCAAATGAAAATCGTAGATATCCCCAGATAGAAACTGGGGCAAAAATTTTGAGATCTTTTTGGGAGATCTCAAAACTCGACACGATAGGACATCGGCACAGCTTTTCGGGGCAGAATTTTTGAGGGGATCTAAAAAATTCTTTCGGTACAGCAAGTTTAAGAATTAGCAAATACACTTCTACACTGGGGCAGAAAGTTTGAGGAAACCTCAAAATTTCCATTTTTCAGACTCAGAATAACGCCGTTGCCAAGCGACATGATACTATTAAAGGCATCAACGAGACAAGAGTTGCCACGTCAAATGGTTTCATATCCAACTTTATCTGTCATACCTTACTAACTTTAGTATAAGGGTTTTGCAGGTAACGCCATCAAACATCGAGGACATGCCCAAACATGAAAGACGAAAGTGGACATCAAATCCGCAACAACGACAAGAAAAATAAAAAAAAGTCTCCCGAATGGAGAAAGCCAAACGGTTGTACTTTGAACTCTCTTCTTCTCCTTTATGAATACATTGTCGTTTCTGTTGACTAGTTTAACGCTTTTTTGATTCAAGTTTTGCAAAAAGTCACCATCAAGTCATTAACAACTATTTGACCATAAATAGGAACAATTTGTTGAAAAGGAATACCAAACTCTTCAGGAAAAGTAGAGATCCTACAAAGTACGTTAATGACCACCACAAGAAAAAGCATGGAAAGCGCGGCCTGCCTCTACAACGAGCAAAGGATGCTCGGTGGTTCGCATATACCATTAGCCCTTTCCCTGAGTTTCTTTCTTAAGAAATGTTTTAACTACGATCGCTAGCAAAGCGACAACGTATCTACTAATCATTTGCTTTGAGTACATGTGATAGGACCATCAGAACAGACTTTGGCAATACAATTCAAATTTCAGAAAGGCATCAAGATAATTGGAACATAACAAAGGCTTCAAAGAAAGCAAAGGAGAGCATTTTGGCCACCCACATCGACAATGAGACATAAACCATGTCAAACATATGGTTCTCAGTTTTGCAGTTTAAACATGCTAAGGAGATGACACATAGAGCTAAGAGGGCTATTCATTCAAATTGTTAAGAGGGCCATTCATTCAAACAAAATGCCGAGAGGACTATGCATTTAAGACAAAATTCAAAGAAAAAATAACAGAAGCTGCAATTCAACGAAGGAACACCTGCAAAGGGTAAAAAAGCTATTTAAATAGAGTTTTTTTTTTTTTTTTTTGCTAAATTGTTTATTCAATGAATAAGATAGGAAATGGCGCTAGCGGAATAAAACAAAGCATAAAACCAAAGGCGAAACAGCAAAAACAAAAGCAAAGATGAAAAATTCAAAGACAAAGCTGTGACACCCCGAACCATGGCCTGGGCGAAACACAACACTCGGTGTCATACTATATGTTACCGAGCGAACCACATGGCTTGCTGAATCATCATGAGGCATACATGAGCGGAAATATAGCATGAATGTGATGAGCTTTTATAAAACATGAGAACCATAACATTTATAAAATACTGGTTTAAAACATGAATGCGGAAGTAACATGAGTTGAGCCAAAGATGGCTAAACACCTTGCATGTCTAACATAACTAAACTGACTAGTCTATGAAACCTCTAATCATGATTCTTGACTGGAAAACGTACTTGCTGGGACAAGGCCCTCAACATACCTTAAATGCATAGTTAATCATAAAATAAAGAGTTGACTAAACCCCTAATGAGATGGGGCTCACCAATAAGCTGATAAATCTGAAGTCCTACTGAGCAGGTGCGTCGTCCTGTAAATCTGAATCTGCATCATGAAATGCAGACCCCAGGCAAATAAAAGGGGACGTCAGCACATTGAATGTACTGGTATCGAAAGCAACTGAACGAAATAACATGGGGCATGGAAATAACATAATAGAGACTGAACTGAAATATCATCATGAACATGAGTACATATACATATATAACAAGTGTAAAGTATCGTGAGTAGGGAGAGCAATAAATATAACCGACAACATAGTCTGGTACTTGCGTCCCAAAGAACACTCATACCTTGCCAGGGACATGAGATTTAATAATATTATGAAAGGATCCAGTCATTATGAGAGATCGTCCTAAGCATGGGTGGAGCGATCCTCATCTTACGGTGGCTACATAATTTCAGGCTGTTTGAAGCCTTCTCGGTAATTAAAGCAACTCTAAAAAAAAATGAACATGTAAAAATAAGTGGCACTTGCTGCCCATGGTTTCATGAATCATAATTTGCTTGTACGTGAATATCATGAATTATAACTTGCTTGCATGAACTTGTAAAACATAGTATTTTCTTGAAAAATATCATAGCATATCATAACTTGCATGTAAGAACCCATGGAATGAGATATATGGGTTTTCATGGATTACGAACTGATTCTCAATAATCATGTGGAGTTATTAAGAACACAATGATAGAATAATAGCAATTCATACATAATATAATCATGGACATGGACCTAGGGTTGTTATGAGCGTGGTATAGAAATCCTAGTTTTCGTAAAGATTCATACTTTATGGATTAAGAGGCGTGGGGAAAAACAATGATGTTCCCACACGTAGATAGTAACTCCATATACCTGGTAATGCTCCAAAACTTGAATTAAAGACTTGAACTTGAAGAGGATTTCATAAATCTTGAACCTTGAACCTTGAGATGGGTTTTCTTGAAAACCCTAACTTAGGAATGATGCTTTCTTGTTTAGATTACAAGGATATATATTAGAATTGACTTGGACTGATTAGAATAGGCTTACCTTGGTGTTCTTGATGATGGGAGAGGGTAGGAGGCCGTTCTAGAGCTTGAAGGAATGAAAAATAATGATTTGGACTGATATGGACAATAATTACTGTTCTGGAACATTAAATTTTACGCCCGAAAAAATACTGGCCTTATTTGGAAAGACGGGCCGTATTTCAGTCCGTATTTTGTTTGGATTGCTCTGCGACTCTTCAGTAAAATGGTCATAACTCTTTGCACAGATGTCCATTTGACCCCCATAATATATCGTTGGAAAGGTATTTCAAAGCTCTACAACTTTTAAGGAAGTTTTCCCAAATTTCAATCACGTTGTTAAATACAGGCTGTATTTCAAAATACGATTTGTATTTAACAATGTATATCCCTCAAGCCAAATTCCAGAATGTTCAGTGATGTTGATGCCAACTTACGATTTGAAATACGGGCTGTATCTTTGAAATACGGTCTATGTTCTGGGGCGTAAACCCCCATCTGAGAACTGAAGAGAAAATTCTAATTCTCATATTCTTTATCTGGTTTTCTAAGTCTTGAATCATGATCAAAGCTTAGGTTAAAGGTACGGGGTGCTACATTATCTCTCCCTTAGGATCATTCGTCCTCGAATGATGGGTCATGGTTAAGAATATGGCTGGGCATGGATTGAATGCATGAATGTGAAGGAAACATAACATGATACATAAGAGCTTAACATGGTTACGTAGGAACATGGTCATGGATCATGAGAACTGAGTACATGATTACATAGAAACATGTACATGGGAACATGAAACTTAGTAGTACCTACATGAATGAGAATCGTGAAACATTTTTCCTCGATTTATGACTAGTGGTTAAGAATAGCTACTAACTCTGGAATCTACAAAATTTATGGCAGGACTTCCATCATAATTCAGACCCTCACGACATTTCTCAAATGCTTGCCAGCTAACTAAAGTACCAACACACAACTCACAGGGTATCTTAATACGCATGACATGACATATCGTGATTACTGAATCTTGAATGTGGCTAACATGAATACTGAGCTGGCCTAAACACATGGATATTGGCTGAATGATTACATGATTACTATACATAGGGTTTGTAAGAGAATCCATAGGCACGAATGACATGAGTACTAGAAATAGGCACGAACATGACATGATTACCTGGGCGTGAGGCGCATGATGTGGGACATAAATACATGAAGACTGGCTGACATATACATGAGTGCTAAACTGTCATGAGATATGAATACGTGTAAACATGGGTATCATAACATGGGATCTGAATGTCGAAAACATGATTGTTACAATATGAGGGTTGACTACTAAGTGCAGGTAGGATTTGGACACTTAGAGACTTGATCATAGACGTTCGTATGTCACCACGGTAATATGAGATAGGATTATGACTTAGGCTTTGAATGTAAGCACAAGTTGGTGTGAATGCGACAGACTTGAGTCATATAATAAGAATATGATCCTAACATAGGTATTCATAAAGCTCTAACATAGGCATGACATTAATACATCGAATCTGAGTAGAATACTCCTGAGATAAGCCCATAGGGTGCAGGAAAGGAAATCTAGTTTGCTCTGAAACATAGATAGGAATACCTTGGCATACCTTGCTTATTATCTTGAGTGGATCATAAAGGATTGAGAGCAAGGAATCATTCATGCGAATCACAAGAGACACTTCATCTTAGAACATAAACGTGGCACGCATACATCAAACAAAAGGACGTAATATGGAACATATATGGAAACGGGATTAATATGGCATAAAACATGAATACATGAGTAGCATGACATGGGACATAGGTACATGAAAAACATGGCGCTTACATGAGTACTTGTATGCCATGGTCTATGGACTTGAGTTCATGAGCATTAAAGTAAGACTAAGGCATAAGTGTGACTTGTATGGAGCACAATTTGTAGGCTTTCGCTCTTAATTCAGAGACATAGGGCATGGATAAACATTACCTTTAGAATTTAGATATACCGAAAGAATAGGACATGGTTTAACACAGCTTACTCTTATCACCGTGAGTAAATGCCCTTGTTATAACTAAGGCTCATGAAAGAATGGATTATAGGCATAAATAATTCGTTCCTCGAGCGTCTAAGACATGGGTAGAAAGTTACCTTGAACATAACAAGGCATAGATACTTAGCAAAAGAAAAGGGAATCATTTCATCATGATCGTAAAACATTAGCTAGAGGAACACAAGCATGAGCTATATAGAATCGTGGATAGGACATCCATCTTGACTTACTCTCATTATTGCCTACCAACATCATTATTATGCTATTTCTATAGGTGGATGCTCGAATAAATCTATCACGGACATGAGTACGTGAAAGCATAGGTAGTATACCTTTAATGTCAAAATAAGTTATTTACCCATGGCATTCTCCTCTTTTCCAAGGAATAGGTGTACATTCTATAGGATTCTTAGTATTTAAACTATTATGTTACCTTCCCTTCGATCCTTATCAATGTCAACATCATAATAGGAAATCACTTAGAAGCTAGAACGTGGACATGGGTATAAAAGCACGATAAATACGTGAGACATGAATGCGGTTTTTAACTTTGACATGAGCACACCTGATGTGCGAAATATGAAAGGACATTCCCTTGCATACCTTACTATCGTATGTAGTCTTAATTCTTGTGTCTTAAACATAGAGTGTAAAGCTATAACATGGGCATGATATGGGTACGAAAGGCACGAGTAGAGTACGTCTGGGCATTAGTACTACATAGTGCATGAATTACTAAAATTGGAACTGTTACACCCTTAAAACCCATTATTCGATCTAAAATCTCAATGGGCATGACAAAAATTGCATTCTATGCACCTTATCTTGGCTACATGAAACTGTGATCCTCTGACATAATCTCTTTAACACCTATCAACTTACGAAACATATAATCTATATCGGCACCTTATCACACGATCTCCCCCTTATTTCAAAAGCTGATGTTTAAAGCCTGTGGATCTCTTGAGTTAGCGATAAGTGGTCATCTAGTGGTTCCGCTAATTTCCTCTAACATACTGACGACTTATTTCTTCGGCTTACTTCAAGCAATTCTTACTTACTAGGAAAACTGGATTACTTAAATGAACGGGTTTCTAATATACATAACTGGCATACTAGCTTTGTCAATCTTGAGGAAAAATCTGTTTTGATAACTCTTAAAGGCTCTTCTTCTGTAGCTTGCTCTCTTACTGCTTAGATGATTTTATTCTTTCACCAATTTCTATACCTCAAATTTAACTTAAACCCTTTGGGTTCTAATACGCTTTATTCGTATTGTACGATTACCCACTTAGTAGTGCTAACTTGACTAAGTAACTCAAATCGTACTTCTACTAACTCTGCTGAAAATTTCTAATTCATTGTATCTACTCAAACTTACTTACTATGCTTCTGTTAACCACTTGCTAGCATCATATTCTCTAATTCTTCTCTGAGTACTAAAGTGAAGCATAAGGTTATTTCTAACTTTTCCTCCTCATTTGACTCTATTCTAAGGTTGTATACTATTTTTCTGAATTATAGACATGGATCATACTTAGGGAAATTTCATCTGTCTCAAACAAGAAATTGAAACAACTAACCCCAAACTCCCTATACACATTCAAAATTATATCATACTATACACATCGGGGATAATACTTAATCACATAACCTAAGAGGGAACTGTCATACCTTTTATCTTATAGTTATATCTGCTTCTTGTAGTAACTTACTAACATCATACTCTCTAGGTCTGATCTGAATAAACTTAAATAATTTAAAACTATCCCTAAAAAATCAATATCGTCTACTTGTGGTTTTCTTATCGCACTCAGTCCCTTCTTAGTCATGTGCATAGATCATATGACAAAAACATATATCCTTGAAAAAGTCGAGACTTTCTAGTATTACAGGTGGTTGGCTCCTAGGCTATTTCCTGCTTAAAACTACCGTGAACAATTATGCTTGCTGCAGTTAACTTCATAACATGCTACCTCGTGGGGTCTTAGATCTAAACCATCACCCTTATGTTATAGCTCCATGGTCAAAGAGTCCAAATAAACTTATTCTATAGGGTATATAACCTATGTGTACTACCATACCGAAACTTGTCTTTCAAATGGTACTATCACTTGATAAACACACCACACACTATTTGGCAAGTCTTGGGTCACAAATTTCCTTCTCGCCACTTACGCATTCGATACGTTCAGAATTCGATGGAAAAAGAATGTTACTTACTGCTCTAAGCTTCATGGCACGAGTTAGGATAATTCCTGATGACTCCATCTGAAAGAAACACATCGATAATGATTAGATTTACATCTTCCTCATCCATTGAGATGAGGCGTATTCGGTAGAATGAGAAACAACATACCAGTCCGAGTGATTTCTGAGAACATATCTCTATTGCACGATCTAGAGTTGAAATAAGTGAAACAATCTTAAATGTCTTGGTGGTCAACTGTTTATATGTGTGGGCACCACACACATATAAAAGTGACCCGACTAGACATGGTTTCATAGACTCCCTAAGACACTTGAACCTAAGGCTCTGATACCAAGCTTTGTCACGCCCCGAACTATGGCTTAGGCGAAACACGCCACTCGGTGCCATACTACATGTGACCGAGCGAACCACATGACTTGCTGAATCATCATGAGGCATACATGAGCGAAAATATAGCATGAATGTGATGAGCTTTTATAAAAAATGAGAACTATAACATTTATAAAATACCGGTTTAAAACATGAATGCGGAAATAACATGAGTTGAGCCAAAGACTGCTAAACACCTTGCATGTCTAACATAACTAAACTGACTAGTCTATGAAATCTCTAATCATGAGTCTTTACTGGAAAACGTACTTGCTGGGACACGGCCCCCAACATACCTTAAATACATAGCTAATCATAAAATAAAGAGTTGACTTTTCCCCAAATGAGATGGGGCTCGCCAATAAGCTGATAAGTCTGAAGTCCTACTAAGCAGGTGCATCGTCCTGTAAATCTGAATCTACATCGTGAAATGCAGGCCCCCGGGCAAATAAAAAGGGACGTCAGTACATTGAATGTACTGGTATATAAAGCAACTGAACGAAATAACATGGGACGTGAAAATAACATAATAGAGACTGAACTAAAACATGATCATGAACATGAGCACATATACATATATAACATGTGTAAAGTATCGTGTGTAGGGAGAGCAAGAATATAACCGACAACATGGTCTGGTACTTGCATCCTACCAGTAGAACACTCATACCTTGCCAGGGACATGAAATTTAATAATATTATGACAGGATCCAGTCATTATGGGAGATCGTCTTAAGCATGGGTGGAGCGATCCTCATCCTACGGTGGCTACGTAATTTCAGGTTGTTTGAAGCCTTCTCGGTAATTAAAGCAAATCCCAAAAACATGAACATGTAAAAATAAGTGGCACATGCTGCCTATGGTTTCATGAATCATAACTTGCTTGTACGTGGATATCATGAATTTTAACTTGCTTGCATGAACTTGTAAAACATAGTATTTTCTTGAAAAATATCATAGCATATCATAACTTACATGTAAGAACCCATGGAATGAGATATATGGGTTTTTATGGATTACGAACTGATTCTCAATAATCATGTGGAGTTATTAAGAACATAATGATAAAATAATAGCAATTCATACATAATATAATCATGGACATGGCCCTAGGGTTGTTATGAGCGTGGTATAGAAATCCTAGTTTTCATAAAGATTCATACTTTATGGATTAAGAGGCGTGGGGAAAAACAATGATGTTCCCATACGTAGATAGTAACTCCACATACCTGGTAATGCTCCAAAACTTGAATTAAAGACTTGAACTTGAAAAAGATTTCCAAAATCTTCAACCTTGAACCTTGAGATAGGTTTTCTTGAAAACCCTAGGTTAGGAATGATGATTTCTTGTTTGGATTACAAGGATATATATTAGAATTGACTTGGAATGATTAGAATAGGCTTACCTTGGTGTTCTTGATGATGGGAGAGGGTAGGAGGTCGTTCTAGGGCTTGAAGGAATGAAAAATAATGATTTATACTGATATGGACGAATATATACTATTTTGGTACATTAAATTTTATGCCCGACAAAATACTGGCTGTATTTTGAAAGACGGGCTGTATTTTAGTCCGTATTTTGTTTGGACTGCTCTGCGACTCTTCAGTAAAATGGCCATAACTCTTTGTACAGATGTCCGTTTTACCCCTATAATATACCGTTGGAAAGGTATTTCAAAGCTCTACAAATTTTACCAAGGAAGTTTTTCTAAATTCAAATCACATTGTTAAATACAGGTCGTATTTCAAAATATAGTCCTTATTTAACAATGTATATCTCTCAAGCCAAATTCCAGAATGCTCAGTGATCCTGATGCCAACTTACGATTTGAAATACGGGCCGTATACTGAAATATGATCCATGTTCTGGGGCGTAAACCCCCATCTGACAACTGAAGAGAAAATTCCAATTCCCACATTCTTTATCTTGTTTTCTAAGTCTAGAATCATGATCAAAGCTTAGGTTAAAGGTACGGGGTGTTACAATAAAGCAATAAAAGCGAGAAGCATCCCAAAAGGGAAAAATGATGACGAAGCAAAACGAAGACAAAAAGTTGAAGAAATGTGATAAAGCAAAGGCATCCAAGAAAAGGTTACGAAATCCTCCCTAAGTAAAGTTTGTTTTACACTAACAAGTTTGTTCGTTTTGTAGAGCACAAAGATTTTTACAAGAATTTTTGTTTTAAGACTACTGAAGGATATAATCACGGTTTATCGAAAGCTTGGTCTCTACTAAATAGTATTGTATCAAGGTATTGAGACCCCGGCCTAGACGTCGCATGGCTTGCCTTGGTATATTGACTGATTAGACATCATAAAAATCTAAAAATTTAAAACGACGCGTTGATATCGGTATCAAAATATCGTATTCACAATTGAGTCAAGTCCTTTTAGAAGATGTGAACCCTGTCGACGGGCGGGTATTCTTCCCCGGAATCAAAAAAGGAAGGTGTCAGTCTTACTACCGAGGTAAGCTTCATTCCTCAAAATAACGATATGGATTAAACGACTACATGCCAAGTGGGATGAGTTGTCATTCATATATATAGCCAAAAATAGGTAGCATAATTCCGAGGTTGATGTCCGCAATCGTTGAAATACGAATGTAATTCCTACATCAAGATTTGCGATCGCTATTGCAATCTATTTCAAGTTAACGTAATCATGGTTCAGGGATAGTGGTAGTAATGAGAAAAGGCTCCGCACTTGAATACGCAGTAGTTAGTTTGAATATTCTGACTAAATGTTGTAATTCTTGACACAGGGGTTAGTAGTCATCACGAAAGGAATATGACACTGCACTCTGATGTGCAGTCTACATTTTGGTATTTTTGACTATAAGTGATGTGGTCCCGAACTGGTATATCGCAAGCTTCGTATGAGGATAATGATGCAGTAGACACCAGATTTGCGATAGTCATTGCAATATGTGAAAATGATATGAGTCCAAATTTTTAGGGGTGGCGGATGTCATAAGAGACAAAAATGACCCCGCACTTGAAAACATGGTTTTCATTAGTAGCATCTTACTTACAAAAACAACGGGACTGGGGTGCGTAGGTTCGGGAAAGACCCAGCATCACTATTCACTAATTGGTGAGTAGGAATAAACACAAAATCATTAAACCATTGACGATCGTGGCAATCTTCAGGGTCCTCGAACAATTTATTCTGGCCCCTAGCCCTAAACATTATCATAGAACCCCATACAAAACGAAGGGAGTTCAAATATAAAATATGATCTAAGGTAAGTTGTACATCGGCAAGACGAGCAACGTATTGATATAATTGAATTAAATGGCAGACTTCGGGTGTAAGTTGCACAACACAAACTTGGAGACGGCGGCATAATTGATCAATCAACGAAGTTAACGGTAAAATAAATCCAATAGTAAAGGGGGTAAAGATACACTGCAAAAAATCCGGGTAAATGAGAAGTAGCGGACATCTCCGATTCAGGAACAAGAATCTCCACATGGTGATCCTCCCAATGACACCTTTCAATCACGGAAGGAACAAGATCTTCGGTAATGTGGGATTTAATCCCTGACATCATCGCCATTCTATCCATGTCAGATTCATGTTCATTTATCTTTAAGTCGCATAGTATGAGAAGGATGTTTGGGGAGTACGCCATCCACAGGAGGAAGATTTAACTTTCCAACTTCAACAACACCAGTACTAGCAGATAAAGAAGAAGACCCAGTAGAGGCAGCAGCAATAGCATTGCCCATAAATTTCTTGGGAGGCATTTTATTTTTAGGCTTTTCAGCACCTATATAAGGAGGAAAGGCATCAACAATAACGGTCTTTTCTGGCAAATTGCTCTGAGAAGATAAAGGAGAAGACATGATTAGTATAAGCAAGAATTAAAAGAAGTAAAGGAGATTAAAATTGAAGAACTTTGGAGCGGAAAATTTGAGACGAAATAGTAGAAAAAGGTAAAATTTGAACTTTTGTAGAGAATGTAAAACCGCCATCATTACCTTGGGAAGCTGCGAGAAAACAAAGGGCACGGTTACAACCACGTGGCCCACGTCTGACTTCATCATTTAGTGCAAGTCCTTTCAACTTAAGTGATTAGGCCACATATTCATCACGCTAATAGGCCATGATCTGCCGCCAGTTACAACATTTCCTGTTCCACGGAAAGAAAGATTCAAATATGTAGATTAGAAGTGATTGAGGAAAAACGACAAGACAACTTCTCGGGAACATCTTTGTGAGGAACCCAAAAAATTAAGGGACTATCTGTATGGGTAAAAAATGTACCTGTCACGTGGACCAACGAGCAGTTAACATGTGTCAATTTATTCAATGACGAATAGATATTAGATGGCAATACCGAGCATAGCCTTTACGGAAAAGCATCAGACTGAGTCAATGGTGAGCATCAATGGGAACAACAGATAAGACCCTCTTTATTGAGCATTAAATGGAATTAATGTAGTAATAGCTGAAACGGTTATTAACGGCCAAAATCAAGGAAATTAAATGACAATCATCAATTCATCAATTAATGATTGTCGTTACAAGCATATAACGAAAAGAACACCAGATAAAATCATATACCTATAAATAGGATTTTCATTGAGAGAGGAAACATCCAAGTCTTACTAAAAAAATTCACTATTATCATTATTTCTTGCTTATTGTCACTTTTACATTTTGGTCATTGAGCTTTCATTCATTCTTGAAGATTAAGAGCTACGCTATTGTCGTTCATGAATATTGGAATAAGTTTACTCTTTCCTTTTATTTATCTATTCTTTATCAATAACTACGAAATTACTTATCTTAATCCTTTTACTTGAATCAAATTACTACCAGTTGTAGTTAACATCAACACAAATTCAACTATTTGAGTTAAATACGAATTTTGACCCAAACAATAATCTAGATCTTGATTCCTTGAATTTATCGAAAAACATGGTGCGTGCAAGGTTGGTGCATTCTATGTGTTTTACTAATTTAAGGAAAAGCAATTGGAGAATCCTACACTGATTTCATTATGGATTTTTCTGGACCTCTCTCTTATTTGTATCATGCAATTACAAGAATACAACAACAATATACCCAGTGTAATCAATAAATGGGGTCTACGGATGGTTAAGTGTACGCAGACCTTACCCCTACCTTGGCAGGTAAGGAGGTTATTTTTGATAAACCCCCGGCTCAAGCATAAATATGGCAATACGAAAGCATGAGCAACTACAAGAATAGATACGGTAAATATACCTAGATTATATAAAAGTAATGAAGTGATAATTTTATGATGTTTTGACAAATATGTTTCACCCAATTTTTATGATTAGCGGACATTCAATCTAACTAGTGAAAGAGTAGTAGTTGCTTATGTAAGATATGACACTTGCTCCAACATCTGCACCCATTTTTGTGTTTGTACGAGTGTCATGCATATCATTCTATTGGATCATCAATCCTATATAAATGTGTAACGGTTTCAATGAATTTATGCATCGAGTTTGATGCTTTCACATCTTGTCTGCTAGCTTTGAATAAACTTAATACTATCAAGAATGACAAGCAATTTTGCACGATACATTGCCAATTAGAGGTAGTAACTTTTCAATGAGGTCATAATCAGATCCTATGCCCTACTTTGTATTTTTTGATCAGTTTTACTGTTTTTATTTCTTTTAGCCCTTGTTCATCATCAAAGTGGACCATCTTTACTATATGTTGAGCATAAGGTAGACGTGATAGCAGGGTAAATTGGTACACTGATGCAAATCTACTACTTTTGAAAAGAAAAATAACAAAATGACTAGTTTTAAAATAATTATTAATATGTAAATGACAATGATACTTAGCTTATATATATGCAACGGAAAAGATAAAAAAATGCCTTTGGATTATCAAAAAAGATCTAAAAATACCCTCTATCCATCAACTCTATTAATAAGGACATGACATGCATGGATTTTACTACTATATAGAAAAGCAATTGGAGAATCCAAAATTGATTTCATTATGGATTCTAGACCTCTCTATTTGTTTCATGCGATTATACAAAACATAACATGGTACTAGTGTTATGTTCCCATCACTAATCAGCATAAGATAACTAAAATTATTGGTCACTAAATTTTTTATTTATCACACAACCTACAACCTGTTGACACATTCAAATAAGGGATTTCAGGAGCTCTGTAACGACCCGCTTGGTCGTTATAGTCTTTTTGGTACCTTTTGACCTTTCCTCGAGCTTGTTAGCTCACTTTTGACCCGAGGGGATCGTTGACACGCTTTTTGAGGTGTTTGGATTTGATTTGGGCAATTTTTTGGGGTAAATTGGGCTTAAAGCGAAAAAAGAGTTGACTCAAAGTTGACTTTTGGGTAAATGGATCTTTTTCAAAAATTAGTCAATTTCGAGAAGTCTAGATGGTCTTTTAGAACTTGTTTGTATATTTAGTTCAGTTCCCAATGCACTCAAGTGAATTTCGAGACTTGGGTTGGGAAGTCAAATTTGAGGTATTAGGGGTTGACTTGATTAAGAGACCTCCGTTGAAAATTCTGAGGCCACGATGCGTTCATAGCGTGCTTTTATATATGTGTGCATATCCGGTATGTGTGTAGATGGCCTCGAGAGATAGTCAAAAATTTGGGTTGAGTTGTAAAAATCTTGGGATCTTCTGGTGTCTGGTGCCTGCTTTGGCGGCACCTGCACCACGGTAGTGTTACCGTTATAGCGGTCAGTATGATTTTAGGCATGACCGTTGTAGCGGTCATGCGACCGCGGAAGTGGTGATGCGGAAGCGGGTGTCGGCCAGTTAACTTCATTAAATGAAGTGTTAAAAGCCCTAAGTCCCTCATTTATTACTATTCCAAAAATCTGAGTTATTGGGAGCAATTCAAGGTGATTCTTGGGGGGTGTCACGACCCAACCGGAGGGCCATGATGGACACTCGGTGCTGACCCACCCGGGTACCTCTCTTCGTACGTTTACATTCCCATCTAGGTGAGCCACATGGCCTACTCATGATTTCTATACATCAATAATAATAATCTTATTGGACAATGACACATTTATATCATCATCAACAACTAGGCCCATATCCATATACACAAGCTGACAAGGCTAACAAAATAGAATACAAAATATAAGCCGACAAGGCTAAAAGACATCTAAACTATACACAACTGTCTACGAGCCTCTAAAGAGAGTATGTAACATCATATAGATGGGATAGGAAGGACCCCGCCATGCCCATACATATACATAAAAGAATAGTACCAACAGCTGCAGCTCCGAATCAAATAGAGCTCCTCTATGCAGTCTCTGAACAAGCAGTCTATGGGATGAGTCTATCTCTCTGTCCACCTGCGGGCATGACGCAGCGTCCACAAACAAAAGGACGTCAGTACGAATAATGTACTGAGTATGTAAAGCATAATCAGCAACATAATGGAAGCATGAGAAGTAGCATAAGATAGAAAAGTCATGGAATGAAAGAGCCATGTATACTTCTAGCGACGTTCATTATATTTACTTACCCTCTTTCTAATGGGAAACTTCCATTTCATACATTTATACATTTATTAGTATCATGCCCGACCATAGATGTTTGGTGTCTTACATACCAGACCATGATAAGGTTCGGTGTTATACATACCTGGCCCTACTAAGGCTCAGTATCATCCGTACCCAACTGCAGAGGTGCGCGCGTGATAGATATCATACCCGGCCATATAAGATCGGTGTTACATAATGGCCATACATATATATACATGTATACATAAGTGTCCATAAGTATCATCAACATCGTCATCATCATCGTTTTCGTTACATCTTTCCTTAGAGGATCAACTATCATATAAAGGAGGTAATAGCATTGTGAAAATATCGAGAATCATGAGCTTTGGTAATTCTAGGGATAGAGTCATTTGGAAGACATTTTGGAACCATGAAAAGGCATATGGAAAAGGAATCATGCCTTAATGAAAGAAGGGTTAGCCTTACATACCTCGTCTTCTTCTTAACTACTTAATGTTCCCTGTCGAAGCTTGGAGAATCAACATTTAGAAGGATTCATACCATGGTTAAGCCTTAATGATACTCTTAATTTCAAACTAGAATAATTCATGGACTAACGAAAGTTGGGAAGCATTTCCCCTATTTCATCAACTTCCACCATATTACCAAACAACTCCCAAACAACTACAATAACATCCACAATATCATAATCAAGTAATCACATTCCATTAAGTCTTCAAAATTCATTCTCATATTCAACTTATACTAACAACTTCACACCAACCCTTTGCACATTTTCATACAACGCTTCCTCATCCTCATTATTACCTTCCATAACAAGATTATATCCATATTATACTAAGAATCACAACTCAAGTTAGCTTACTACTCAAAAACATTATGAAATCTATATTTAAGCTTCACTTTCTACTTCCTTTCCTCATCCAAGTTATTCAACAACTAAACATGCTTAACAACATGTAATGAGCATGAAAACTAACCTTTTACCTCATAGGAATGAGCTTTGGAGCAAGATATCAACTTGTGCAAAACCCTAGCAACAATACCTAAGTAAATCTTGAAGTCTACTAACCCTAGTGAGCCTTCTAACACATGAACACTTCAATTCTTGCTATTTAATCTTTGTTTTCTCTTGGGTTGGAGTGGAATATGCTTGGAGAAGGTTTTGGAGCTCTCAAGACTTTTGTAAATGTGGGAAATAAAATAAAAGATCAAGGGTCATCTATTTACACAAAAAAATAAAAAGCTGCCCGATGGACTTATACGGTCCGTATAATATTATACGCTCCATATAAGTGGACCGTATAATGCCACCATGAAAATACCCCTCTCTGTAAGGGTTATGTTATACGGACCCCCTTATACGGACCGTATAAGTTGTCGTATAACCCACTGTTATCCGAAACTTTCTCTCGTTGATTTGTTTGACTTCCAATCCTTGAGGAACCTTCTTGGCACTTATATAACACTACATTAACCATACAATAGGCCCTATAGCAGCCCCTCAAGATGTTACTAAATATGTATCAAATCAACTACCACGAAAACCCCCTTAAACACGTCTTGCGTTTCACTTCCTTCAATGAACCTAGGCTCATATATTCATATAAATTTGAAATCTTATGGTGTGCACTTTAAGCTATCTAATACTTCCCTTAATCTTGTAAGGATTTCATAATCACCTTAAGCTCACGTTAGCCTACTCATAAGGCAACAATCCAAAATTTTCGAGATGTAACAGGGGGAATCTTGGTAGTAAGTCCTTCTATCTCCTTTATTATTCTATAATTTATTTATCACCTTAGGATTCAATTATCTCACTAGTTCACTAAGAATTCTAGAATTCAAAGAGGGTTCAATGAGCTCTTCTTCTAGGCTTTGTAATCTTGATTTATTGGTTGGGTCAACTTCTTTAAGCATGGAATTGACGATTAGAATCCTTTATTTCATAATTTCTTCCTAGTTAGTGGCTAATTTATAGAATTGGAAGTTAGGGTTTATACCCAAATTTGGGGGTTTTGCCTAGAATCTGAATTTTAGTAAATCGTTCGTTATTCTAGCTAGATATTGATGGGAATTGATCACCTAGAGCTTTAATTTCATGTTAGAACCTTTAGATTCCTAATTCCACCCTTCTAGTTCATAAAACCAATTCCATAGGTTGAGGATTTGGGTCTTGAATAGAAGCAAGGTTTGATCGATATTCTTCTTGATTCTAATTCCTTGATTCGTATGTGCTTAAACTTTCTTTATCTTGGGGCTCAAAGGAAAGGAAAGGAAAGGAAAGGCTAAGGTATGATTGTGGAGACCTTGTTGTTCGGCCTTCCAGGTAGGTTACAGTTTACCCTATAGTGAGACTTCGTTTAGTGAAGCATATATTTAGACAATTTTGTCAGAGAATGTATGTAAACCTTCGGGTATGAGGTTGGGTTGGATATTGTCTTAGGTTGGGGCCTGTTGTGTGATTGGGGTTAGTCACCCTATTCTATGATGACTTATCTTGTTCTATTATTGTTGGCTCGATGCCACGTGGAGATAGTAGATATTGGAAACTATTAATATATCTTGATTATGATATTGTAGTATCTTACTTCTTGTCATTTGAGACAAGGATAGTGATTCTATTATGGCTTATTGTGTATCCTTTTCATGATATTATGGGTGTGCCCATGCGTGTTACTTTTGATATTGATTTGATTATTGACATTGAACTCATACATTGCATGCATTCTCATCCTTCATCATATCTTTTGTTGAGACATTTATAATACTTAAGGAAATACTGCTATGAGTAGCGCCCAGTTAGATGAGAGGGACGTGAGGACCGATGTCCGATGTTTATCCAAGAATCGAGGATGAGTGTTGGTAGCAATTGCCAAGGTTTTTACTGAAATTGTGAGGTAGATATTGCCGAGGTTGTTGCCAGAATCGTAAAGTACATGGAATTCGCGGGTCGCCCCATGGTTTGTGCTATCGAGATGTGATGTTCTATCATCGGAGTACATGTGTATCGTGCATATGTATTGCATTCACACTTCATACATTATTACATTGCATTGTACTATGGCTTCTATTATGATATTATTGTGATGTACTTGTGATATACGGATTCGGATTGAATATATTGAGGCTAGGCACATTTGGGTTTAGATGCTATAACATAGGTGATGATGTGTACTTGGTTAATGGCTCGTGTTTGACTTATACCTTGTTGATTTACCTACTTATTTTACTTACTTGCCTCGATATATGTTAGCTAATCTTAGTCGGCCTATGATACCTACCAGTACTTGTTGTTTGTACTGACCTGCACTTGCTGCATTCCTTTATGAATGCAGAGTTCCAGGTGGGTTCGACCTCTACTCCTCGTGGCTGATAATAGTTCGAGGGTTGTTGCTCATAGTATTTCAGGGTGAGCTCCAGGATATTCGCCGCCTTGAAGATTCTTCCTTTATTTATGTCTTATTTGATATTCTGAGACATATTGAGACTTTTGATGTATTATTGTTATTTCCAGACTTGTAGATTCTACTTAGAGGCTCTTGTATGACTAGACTAGATTCTAGGGTTGTTTTGATATATTCCTTACTTTCGTAATTTTTCTATATCATTATCATCAAACTTGCTTATTTCTATTCCCTCTGCTTAATTATTATCTTTTTATGCGTTTATGAATTGTCGGGCTAAGGATTCACCTACCGAGGTGGGGAAGGTAAGTGCCCTCATGACTTGGTGAAATTAGATTTTGACAAGTCCAAAGAAATTCTCCAAGGGTCGAAAAGATATTTTGCACTTTCCATAAATATAAGGCTTTCAGTATTGTCTTATTTAATAACCTCGAGCTTGATGCCTTGGATTTATCAGAAAACACGGTGCGTGCAAGGTTGGTGCATTCTATGTATTTTACTAATTTAAGGAAATGCAATTGGAGATTCCTACACTGATTTCATTATGGATTTCTCTGGACCTCTCTCTTATTTGTATCATGCAATTATAAGAATACAACAACAACAACAATATACCCAGTGTAATAAATAAATGGGGTGTGTGGATGGTAGAGTGTACGCAGACCTTACCCCTACCTTGACAGGTAAGGAGACTGTTTCTCATAGAACCCCGCCCAACTAAAGCATAAATATGGCAATACGAAAACATGAGCAACTATAAGAATAGATACGGTAAATCTACCGAGATTATATAAAAATAATGAAGTGCTAATTTTATGATGTTTTGACAAATATGTTTCACCCAATTTTTATGATTGGTTGTGTCACACCCTTAATCCGATAGGGTGTGATGGGCACCCGACCCTTACTTAGGGCCGAGCGAACCCTCTGACTATCATAATACTCGTAGTCATAATGGGCCCTTAACCAGATCATAAATGCATAATGAAATTTTTTGAAAAACGAACATACTTTATATCTTTTTCAAATCAAACAAAACTTGCAACCGTACAAAATCTGTAATATCATGTATAACAATACAACGGCTTATAGAGCCGCTCACAACTGACATCTTATACACACGACTCTGTCTGCAAAGTCTCTAACATGACTCAGATATCATAACACAAACAAACTCTGACTCGGCAGCACTCCGGAGGAAGTGGAGCTCGCCAATCCAGCTGGAACGTCTCCCACTAATGTCTTCTACTAGTCTGGGTGTACCTACGCGGCATGAAACGCAGCCCCCGAAGAAAGGGGGTCAGTACGGAATATGTACTGAGTATGTAAAGCATGGAATACAGAAAACGAGATCATAACCGAAATGAGGAGTACAGAAAATGTGCATAATAGTCAGAATACCGAAGTACATGCATCTGTAATACAAATAGTGCATAAGAGGTACAGAAGACAGATATAATAATCAGAATGCTCAAAATACTTAGCTTTCTTTTGAAAAACATTTCTGTCTCATATGTATATAAAATAGAACATATCATAGTAGGCTACATTAACCGATGTGGGATTCGCCTAGACCAATGTGGGATTCGCCTAAACCAATGTGGGATTCGCCTAAACCAGTGCGGAATGTGCCTCGCCACTGGGTTTGCCCCACCATTGGCTCCGAAACCAACAGATCATATTTCAGAATACATGTATATATCATATCATCACATTAAACAGAATCATCATATTACCGTATCATCAGAACAGATTCATTACATTATCAGATCATCACATTATCAAATCATCATGTCATCAGATCATCAGATTATCATATCATATACCCTATGCGGTCCATAATAGGACCCGACGGACGGAACGTGGTCGCCCCTCCTACCTTGGGCGCCACAACTCATCATACTTCGGAAGTTTTCAGATCTTCGTATCTCCGTCACACATCATAAATCAGAATCACATCATATTTCAGAACTCATCATACTTCGTATCATATCATATATCAGACGCTCATCATACTTCGAATTGTGCGCACGATAGTAACCGGCCCGGGACTCGGCGAAGGAAGTAACAATAATATGCACGAGCAGAATCGTGGGATCTATATGCAAGTCACAACATTTAGACAGACTTAACCGAATAATCAAACAAATTATCATTTACAAGCCAATGGCATTAGTCAATTCAAATCTCTTCCAGATATTGCTCGGAAACATATCAAATAAAACTCTATCAATCATAGTTACGTATCCAGATCATTTGCCTACGAATTCTCATTTCGTACATTTACACAATTTCCATAAAACAATCAAAACAGACTATCATTTAAAAACCAAGCCAATAGTCATAGTCAAATCCAGTTTCTTTCGAATGTTACTCGGGACTTGTCAAATAGAACTTTAGCCATCATAGTTACGTATCGGAATCATATACATACGATTTCTCATTTCAGACTTAACAGATAAGTGAGTAATCATATTCGGGAGTCAGGTTGTTAACCATATTAAGTTCTTTTAGCAAGTTGCTAGAACTATACAAAGTAACGTCTTGCGGGCCCACGGACAAGTACTCAACCGATTCGGGCCCGCCCATGGAAGTTAAGATCATCATACACTACCGAACCTCCTACGGACATATCGAAGCGATCCGAGCCTTCCTATGGAAGTTACGGACGTTCGTAGTTACCGACCCTTTTTCGAACATAATCTTTTATGCACATTCATATTTGATCATACAAAGGGCATAAGAATCATAATTTGACTACATTATGAATACGGATATCAAGAAGCAAATGAGAATCATAGACATGCTCGGATCGTAGGAGTGGAGTTACCTCGGGGATCATATCATAGCCTACTTTAACTAAGACATGCCAAAGAAAGAAAGGTGAGCTTTACATACCTTGGCCGCCCTCTAAACTAATCCAAGCTTACGTCTCTCGACTTCTCACGATCTACAATAATGTCATTGGACACCCAACATTAGCCATAAGCATTGAAGAACCCAATTCCAAGCCATCACTTTATCTACAAAAATTTGCGCATTTCCCCATAAATCCATCAACCCCGAGAATTTGACTCGGCCAAATCTTCAACAACAATACCAATAACAATATAAACAACATCCATAATTAATTCAAAACGCATTCTAACATCAACAACCTTCTTCCACATAGTTCAACGACATCCCATTTATTCAATTCAACCATATGCAATCAAGCCCACATCATTGATCATACGTTCAAGTATTAGCCCGAGACCATTCAAACACGATTTGCGAACACTCCAAGCAATCCATACAATATTCAAAACAACCCAAACAATAGGTCATTCCACCCGAAACCTTTCCAACTACATTAGGAATATCTATAACACATTTTCTTCTTCCAAATTCACCAACCATATCAACATTCCGCATGTTAGCAATCGTCATTCTCATGAACACAAGAACCTATGTTAGAATCATAGTAATTTCCAAAACAGCCCGCAACAACTACCATTTCAACATGAATCATTAAACCTTCATTCTCACCATAAAATTCACAACAACAACAAGCAAAATATCAAGTAAACTCAATTCATTCCATCTACACTATGGCAGCCCCTATTCGGCCACTCCCACCATCACACTCATCTTCATGAGTTTCATTCATTTTCTACACATTACAACAACACACAAACATGTTGAACACAATTAATTCATCACTCCAACACAACTCTACATGTACACGGTTAAACACACACATACACGGCTACACTTCAACATCACACTTCCATGTATCTCATTCATTTCTACATATCACAACATGCTCAAATTATCCATGAAACATGAAAAATAAGATTGAACCATACCTTCTCCATTCATGTTCTTCCTCGGCTAAGCTTCACACATGACATCAATGAACGATTTTCTCGCTCCAACAACTACTCCATGTCGTAGAGGACCCTCTAATTAGTAAAGAAACTAGAAGAAAATAATTTTTCTTGATCAAATGTTGGACATGGGATTCGGCTGTGCCTTATGGCCGTTTGCTCCTTCTTTGTTTTTCTTCATGTTTCTTGAAAATTCTAAGGTGGAGAATGATGAGTTTTGCTTGGTTATGACTTACACACACACACACACACACACACACACACACACACACACACACACACACACATATATATATATATATATATATATATATATATATATATGGGAGCACATGGCCGGTCATGTGCTCCTTCCTTTCTTTCTTTTTTTTTCTCAAATTTTCTCCAATTTTCTAGAAATTTCCTTAAGTCATCAAAGATGACTAATTGTCTTGCTTGCCTTGTCATATTTGTCCATATATATATTTGGCCCTTACAAAATATAAGATGAACACATGTTCCATTACATGGCTTGCTACAATTGACCAAAATGTAAATGGGGCCCACAGACACAATGCTTCCTCAAGAAGTCATGAACTAATAATAATTTTCAATTTCCAAGTTTGCCCTTAATATTCCATGACAATAATATTTATAAGTGACTTGCGCATTCAAACAAAACCGGAAAATGTCCTAGCCCTTAACTTTCCGCAATTAGTTCGGAATGTCCCAACGTACGAAATGCGGGATATAACAGGTTGATATTCAATCTAACTGGTGAAAGATTAAAAGTTGCTTATGTAAGACACGAAACTTGCTCAAACGTATGCGTCATTTTTCGTGTTTGTATGTGTCAAGCATATCATTCTATTGGATCATCAACCCTATATAAATGTGTAACGGTTTCAAGGAATTTATGCACCGAGTTTGATGGCTTCACATCCTGTTTGCTAGCTTTGAAGAAACTTGGTACTATCAAGGATGGAAAGCGATTTTATACGATATATTGCCAATTTGAGGTAGTAAATATTCGATGAGGTCATATTCAGAGTCAATGCCCTACTTTGTATTTTTTGATCAGTTTTACTTTTTTTATTTCTTTTATCCCTTGTTCATCTTCAATGAAGACCATCTTTACTCTATGTTGAGCATAAGGTAGCCGTGATAGCAGGGTAAATAGGTACACTGATGCAAATCTACTACTTTTGATAAGAAAAATAACAAAATGACTAGTTTTGCAATAATTATTAATAGGTAAGTGACAATGATACTTAGCTTATATATGTATATATGCAACGGAAAAGGTCCAAAAATGCCTTCTAGATTATTGAAAAAATATTAAAATACCCTCTATCCATCAACTCTGTCAATATGGACATGACATGCATGGATTTTACTAATATAAAGAAAAGCAATTGGAGAATCCTAAACTGATTTCATTATGGATTCTGGACCTCTCTCTTATTTGTTTCATGCGATTACAAAAAACACAGCATAGTACTAGTGTTATGTTCTCATCAGTAATCATCATTAGATATCTAGAATTTGTGGTGACTAAATTTTTTTTATCACACACCCTACAACCTGTTGACACATTCAAATAAAAGGATTTTAGGAGTCCAAAGAAATTCTCCAAGGGTCGAAAAGGTATTTTGCACTTTCTAGAAATATAAGGCTTTCAGTATTGTCTTATTTAATTGATGTAATGGATTTATCGAAAAACTTGGTTTGTGCAAGGTTGGTGCATTCATTGAATTTTACAAATTTAAGGAAATGCAATTGAAGAATCCTACACTGATTTCATTATGGATTTTTCTGGACCTCTCTCTATTTGTATCGTGAAATTAGAAGAATACAACAACAACAGTATACCCATTGTAATCCACAAATGGGTTCTGTGGATGGTAGAGCGTGCGCAGACCTTACCCCTACCTTGTCAGGTAGGGAGGCTGCTTCTGATAGACCCCTGGCTCAAGTAAAGCATAAATACTACAATACGAAAACATGAGCAACTACAAGAATAGATACGTTAAATCTATCTAGATTATATAAAACTAATGAAGTGATAATTTTATGATGTTTTGACAAATATGTTTCACCCAATTTTTATGATTGGTGGACATTCAATCTAACTAGTGAAAAAGTAGTAGTTGCTTATGTAAGACATGACACTTGCTCCAACATTTGCATCCATTTTCGTATTTGTACGAGTGTCATGCATATCATTCTATTGGATCATAAACCCTATATAAACGTGTAACAATTTCAAGGAATTTATGCACCGAGTTTGGTGACTTCACATCCTGTCTGCTAGCTTGGAATGTAACGACCCGATTGGTCGTTATTGTGCTAATGATCCTTTTATCCCTGTTGACTCTTTTCTAGGTGATCGGGCGGGTTTTATAGTGACTTTTGGAAGTTTGAGCCTCAAAGTGGAATTTGTTTGACCCAAAGTTGACTTTTGAGTAAACAGACCTTTTTCGGAATTTCATAGATTCCAAGACGTCCGGACGTACCATTTATGACTCAGTAATGTGTTCGATTCGGTTCCCTATGCTACTGGGAGCGATTTGGAACTTGGGTTGGAAACTTGGCTTTAGGCCGTTTAGGGTTGACTTGGTCAAATAGACCTCTGCTGGGAAATCTGAGGCACGGGTGAATTCGTAGCTCATTATTTTGTGTATTTTCACATTTGTTCGGTATCTGTGGGGCCTCGGGTGAAAGTCGTCTTTCACGATTAGATTGGTGAAAACCTGGATATTCTGGTTCTGGTGTAGGCACTGCAGAGGTACCATAACCACTGTAGCGGCCACGCTATAGCGCCTGGAAGATGGCTATAGCGGACAGGAGAGTATTGGCGACTAGCCCATGTAGCGGGTCTCCTGCTTCTATAGCGGCATGCTAATTTTAGTGAAGGCTGCCATGGCGAGTCAGCTATGCGCCATAGTGCATGCCCTGCAGCGATCAAGAGTCGGGCAGAATTATATCTCTTTTCTCAAGTTAAGCCCCTTAAACCCTATCACTTCTTAAACCCTATCACTTCTTCTCATCACTTTTCTAAGTACTCTTTGGTGGAATAAAGCTACTTGTGGACTGATTTTTCTTAGAGGTAAGATCTATGACCCTAGCCTTTGTCATTTGTGGACTTAGATTCCTATTCCATGCCTAGTATCACTAGAATCTAGATAGAGAAGATGAGTTTTGTGTTAAAATTCTTGTAATGGGTTTAGACTTCTAAAATAGAAATTGGTGGTGAAATTGACTAAAATAACCATAGAGTTTGATTAATTCCTTGTTGTTAAGCGTATTTTTTCCATTATTAATGGTTAATTTGAGGATTGAACAAGTAGGGTTCACACCCAAATTTTGGGGGTTTTGCTTAAAATCTGAATTAGGCTTAATCTTGAGTTGTTTTAGGAAATGATTAGGGGGTTTAACTGCCTAGAGCTTGAATTGCATGTTCCATCTTTCAATTTCTCATTTTACCCTTGTGGGCCCATTTCCCAATTTCCTTGGGTTAGAATTTGACCTAGCTAGAAGTATAGCAATATAGGTGTCATTATTCATAGTTTTTAATATAGAATTCGATTATGAATATACTTTGAGTACTTGGAGGCTTTACGGAAAGGAAAGGCCAAGGTGTGACAGTTCGAGGCTCCTGTTTGTCTTTCCAGGTAGATTATGGCTTACCTTTGGGTTAGATTTCGGTTAGCGGATTATATGTATAGTTAGTGATTGTTGGAGGAATCATGTAAACCTTCGGGTATGAAGTTGGGATGGAAGACTTAGGTTAGTCTTATTGTCATTTATGGCTTGTTACCTTATTATCTTCCATTGTGTTGTTACTTATTGTGAGTTGTTGGCTCGCTGCCACGTGATTGATTTTAGAGAGTTTATGCTTACTGATTACTTGTGTGTCAGAAAACATATTTATCATGAATGAGGTTGTTGGAAAGGAAGTAAGGATTATGGCATTGTTATTGTGAGTGAGATTTGTGTCCATGTGTGGGCCCATTGATTACATATTCTTGTTGGCATTGTTATCATGCATTCACTCATTCACATATATATGTTGGGATCAAGTTGCACGCCGCAACACTAACTTGGATCGGGTTGCACGTACAACAACACTAATTGGGATCGAGTTGCACGTTCTGCAACACTGACTATTGGATTGGGCTGTGCCTTCCTCAATAGGTACATGGACTTAGCGGTCCCCATGAGTCATGACTGTCGAGGTAACTAGATATTCCGCCCGAAGCGTGTGTGTATCATTGCATTCATATCATATTTATTATTGGCATTATTTGGGACTTATTGATTGATTCTTGGTGATGTGTGTACTTGATAGTAGTTCTTTAGATGTGGATCAGAATTATAGCAGACTTGAGGCGATAGATTAGACTTGGTTTGTTATTGGATTGTGTTGAGTTTATTCTGATTGTGGACATGCCTACTTTTTCAGTCTCTTTCTATTATATATGATTTTCTAACTGTTGTCAGCCTATGAATCTTACTCAGTACGTGTTATTGTACTGATTCTACCATGCTGCATTCTTTCTGTGTGCAGATTTTATGACTGGATCAACTTCTGCACCACCCCGTGACTGTGTCCTGAGGCCTTCTAATGAGTATTCCATGGCGAGCATAGGATGGATTCGCTGCCAAAATTCCTCTTCGTAGCTACTTGTCTTATTTGATATTCTGAGACAGTATTTCATTTTTAGACATATATTCATATTCATACTTATAGTATTTGTAGTAGTGGCTCTTATACGGCCTTAGACAGATTCCTTAGGATTGTTGTATTATTTCTGCACTTATTCACTATCTTTATTATTATCTATGTTTGAGACTTATATTCGATTGCCTTGATTATTTTATTATGGTTGAATGAACGAACTGGGTATATCGCCTACTGAGGTGGGAAATGGTAGGTAGCCCGCACGATCCCCCAAGTTGGGGCGTAATAAGTTGGTATCAGAGCCTTAGGTTATCCGGTCTATGAGTACAAGACCATGTCTAGTAGAGTCTTGCGGATCGGTACAATGATCTCCGTTCTTATCTACGAGAGGCTATGGGACATTTAGAAAATTTCACCTTCTTTCATTCCTTCGTGCTACTTTATTCAAATTGGTATCTGCATAAGATCTCTAAAATTCTTGGTTACTAAAGTTTTTCTTTGGACTAAAGTTTTTTGTTATGACACAACCTACAACCTATTGACACATTCAAATAACAGTCTTTCAGGAGTCCAAAGAAATTCTCCAAGGGTCGAAAAGATATTTTGTACTCTCGAGAAATATAAGGCTTTCAGTATTGTCTTATTTAACAACCTCGAGCTTGATGCCTTGGATTTGTCGAAAAACATGGTGCGTGTAAAGTTAGTGCATTCAATGTATTTTACTAATTTAAGGAAAAGCAATTGGAGAATCCTATACTGATTTCATTATGGATTTTTCTGGACCTCTCTCTTATTTGTACCATGCAATTAAAAGAATAAAACAACAACAATAATATACCTAGTGTAGTCTACAAATGGGGTCTGTGAATGGTAGAGTGTACGCAAACCTTACTCCTACCTTGGGAGGTAGGGAGGCTGATTTCGATAGACCCCCGGCTTAAGTAAATCATAATTATGATAATAAGAAAACATGAGAAATTACAAGAATAGATACGGTAAATCTATCGTTTTATACAAAAGTAATGAAGTGATAATTTTATGATGTTTTGACAAATATATTTCACCCAATTTTTCTGATTGGTTGATATTCAATCTAACTGGGGAAAGAGTAGAAGTTGCATATGTAACACATGACAAGAGTAGAAGTTTCTTATGTAAGACATGAGACTTGCTCAAACATCTACGTCCTTTTTCGTGTTTGTACAAGTGTCACGCATATCATTCCATTGGATGATCAACCTTATATAAACGTGTAACAGTTTCAAGGAATATATGCACAGAGTTTCATGCCTTCACATCCTATCTGCTAGCTTTGAAGAAACTCGATACTATGTAGGATGGAAAGTGATTTTGCTCATTACATTGCTAGTTTGAGGTAGTAAATTTTAATGGGGTCTAATTCAAATCCTATGCCCTGCTTTATATTTTTTGATCAGTTTTATTGTTTTTATTTCTTTTATCCCTTGTTCATCTTCAATGAGGACCATCTTTACTATATGTTGAGCACAAGGTAGCCATGATAGCAGGGTAAATTGGTACACTGATGCAAATTTACTACTTTTGACAAGAAAAATTAAAAAAAATGACTAGTTTTACAATAATTATTAATAGGTAAATGACAATGATACTTAGCTTATATATATGCAAAGGAAAAGGTCCAAAAATGCCCTTGGATTATCAGAAAAAGATCTAAAAATACCCTTTATGCATCACTCTATCAATATAGACAAGGCATGCACGGATTTTACTAATATATAAAAAAGCATTTGGAGAATCCAAAACCGATTTCATTATGGATTTTGGACCTCTCTCTTATTTGTTTCATTGGATTACAAAAAATATAGCATAGTACTAGTGTTATGTTCTAATCACTCATCAGTATAAGATCTCTGAAATTCTTGGTTACTAAAGTTTTTCTTTATGATACTGTCACGACCCAACCACGTAGGCCATGACTAGTGCCCGAGCTGGACACTCGTATACACTTGTTATCTATAGTCATACACTACTAGCATGAACGAACTGATATAAGTATAAGGGCAAAAACATATGCAAGTCGAAGCTACCTATCTCAAGAGTTACAACCGAACGGCTTCTCATATTTCGCAAAAGTCGGCAAAGCTGTCATATATACATATATAGGGAACGTCCCAACAACCACAAGCCGAGAAGGCTACCTTTATACACAGCTGCCATGGTAAACATATTTAGCTACGCAAGCCGACAAGGCTGCCACTACAAATGGGTACGCCCCAAACACAAGTCATAACCATATAACAAAACAACAACCACACATAGACCCACACTTGTGACCACGGACCTTAAGAGTGACAATGACATCATATGACGGGACGGGCCCCGTCGTACCCCCGAAACGACAACATATGTACATATCCGTGCTGTTATACCGCGAAACTTATGCGTTCCGGAACAAAGGAGCACTACGAAATGCCGGATGGATCTCTAGATCGGCGGATCCCCGAAACGAGCGTCCGCACCGGCGGCATGAAACGCGGCCCGAAGAAAGTGGGGGTCGATGCGAATATGTACTGAGTATGTAAAGCATGAAACATAGTAAATGGAATCATATCTGAGACAAGGTGAACAGGATTCAATGCAACAACAGAATTTCATAAAACTTGCCTTTGA
>NC_081346.1:61813250-61844361 GCF_029784015.1 Lycium ferocissimum | reverse complement strand
ATCCACAAAATATTCAAATCAGCCCCTCCAATACACCATGCAACCCGAAACCCTCCAAGTTCAAGAAAACAATCAACAACGCATTTCTTCCTTCCAAATTCATCGACTACCCCAACAATTCACACATTGACAACATTATTATCATAAATACAAGAAACCATGTTACAATCACATTAACTTCCATAACAAACCACAAACGACTATAACTTCAATTTGAACCATTAAACTTTCATTTGCATCATAGAATCCACAACACAACATCCCAAACATACTAAAGAGAATTAATTCGTCACTTCTACACAACATAGCATATACACGGCCAATCCAACACCCACGGTTCAACACCAACATCCAAGGTTTCATGATTCTCATCCAATTCTACACACTACAACATGTACAAATCATCCATAACATATGAAAAAGAAGATTGAACCATAACTTTTTCCACTTAGTTTTTCACTCGGCTAGGATTGTAAATTGCAAGAACGGATGTTTTGCTTGCTCCAACAACTACTCCACGTTGTAGAGGACCTTCCAATTGGTTGAATTGCTAGAAGAAAATAATTTTTTTGATCAATTCATGGTCATCCATTTTTCTTGCCATGGCCGAATGGCCCCTTTGTTTTTCTCCAAGCTTCTCTAATGTTCTAAGGGGTGAAAAAGATGATGAATGATTAATTTGTCATCTTTTATTTACTTATATGTTGCATCCATGTGGCCCATGGCCCACACCCCACACATGGCCACATATGGCCATTTTCATGAAATAACCAACTTTCCAATATTCACTTTTAATCCCAAATTTTCCTTATTATTCCACACCAATAAAATCATACGCACTTATGCCTTAAAACAATATCGGAGGTTAAAAGTCGCTACCTCGTATCCCGGAATAGTCTTGTCCTTAACTTATCGTAGTTAACTCAGATTATCCCGATGTATAAAATACGGGACATAACAGTATGAGACTTTACAAAACTAGGGTTTCTATTCTTTACTATGCTCATGATAACCCTAGGTCCATGTCTATGATTATATTATGTTTGAATTGTTATTATTCTATCATTGTGTTCTTGATACTCATTATGATTATTAAGAATCTGTCTGTAATCCATGAAAACCCATATCTTGTATTCCATGGGTTCTTGCATGCATGTTTTTAAATAAAAAATGCTTATTTCATGAATATCTTACATGTCTACAAGTTTTCATGCAATTGTATTTTATAACTATATTCATGCCATGACTCAAGATATATACATGCTAAATACAAGTTATTTCATGAAACCATGTTTACAAATTATTTCATGAAACCATGTTTACAAGTTATTTCATGAAAACATGTTTACAAGTTATTTCATGAAACCATGTTTACAAGTTATTTCGTGAAATCATGATTACAAGACAAGTACAAGTAATTCACGAAAATCATGGGCTTCTTAGCCAACTATATTATGTTCATATTTTTGGGAGTTGCACGACTATTCGAGAAGGCTCGAGATAGCTCCGAAACTACGTAGCCACCGTAGGACAAGGATCGCTCCGCCCAGTTAGGACGATACCTTAATTTTACACTGAGTGGATCCATCAGGCACGTTACCACTTCATACCCTGGCAATCTGTGGGGGCTCTGCTGGTCCGACGAGGTACCAGACTCTACGTACCCACGTGGTGATATCACATGGTCGGTTTATGAAATGCTCTCCCTACTTATCATGTTTTGCGTATGTTATATATATATATATATATATATATATATATATATATATATGTTCATGTCATGCTCATGTTTTCGGTTTTCGAGTTCTTATCATGTTATTCCATGTCCCATGTTATTTCTTTCAGTTACTTTACATACCGGTATATTCAATGTGATGACGTCTCCTTTTATTGTCCGGGGGCCTGCATTTCACGATGCAGGTACAGATTTATAGGACGGCGCCTCTGCTCATTAGGATTTGCACGTACCAGCTTATTGGTGAGCCCCATCTTATTCGGGGTTTAGACATTGTCATTCTTTAATTAGTTTTGCACCTAAAGGTATGCTGGGGGCCTTGTCCCAGTAAATATGTTTTCCGGTCGGACTCATGATAGAGGTTTCATAGACTAGACAAGTCGGTTATGTGATGTCGACATTCGGAGTCGTATAACCATTTTGGCTCATTCATGTTATTTCCGCACTCATGTTTAAACAAGTATTTTTATTAAGCATTATGAGTTACTACGTTTTATAAAGGCGCATCATGCATTTACGTTATATTTCGCTCATGTTATGCCTCATGACGATTCAGCAAGCCATGTGGTTCGCTCGGTCACATGCAGTAAGGCACCGAGTGCCGTGTTTCGCCCAAGCCATGGTTCGGGGCGTGACAACAATCTATGGAAGATAGGAGATAGAAAAAGGAGATCAGGTAGGGCATAAAGTTAGACAAGAATGTGAACCCCAAAAGATCAGCAGTCTCAATCATCATCAAAATGAAGATACTGCCAAACAAAGGCTAAGAGAGGCGGAACCTGGTCCGCATCAGAAAAAGGAAGACGTAGTTGGTTTAGAAGGAGGAAGCTCAAGTTTTACTGGTCATCATCCTAAGGGACCTGATTTGATACGGGTTCCCAAGTGGAGCCAGTAGTTCAGTTTGGAGACCTGGGTAAGAATAGGACAGCCAAAAGGTAGTATTTGAAGTGCTGTTGCTCAAAATCCTTTTGAAAAACTTGAAGAATGTCATCTCACTCAAGGAACTTTAAGGGGAGTGTGCGCTTTTGAAAAACACTCTCCTGTTGTATTGAATCTGCTTGCTGCTGAAGAAAATAATGCAAGGTTTAGAAAGCTCAGGGTTAAGTTATTTCCTTATGGATGCGTAGTGGAGCAAGCACAAAGGGACCTGGTCCCTATGACTCAGGTTAGTAGTCCTGGTCCCTATAACTCAGGTTAGTAGTCATTCTAATGCTTATATGAGCTAAATTGCTAAAATTCCATGTCGTTGAAACTCCTCTTTCTCTCTTTTCAAAACTTAAGACCAAATGTTACATCTTCTCCTGAATCGAATCGGTTTGTAAGAAAAATTTGGTGATCCCTCAATTTCTCACAAAGTCTTTCCCTTATCGATCATGTCTATCAAAATGAATCTGCCTCTCACGCTATCCTAGATATGAACAGTTCTTCCTCACTCTTTGAGAATGCATACCCGTTGGAACCACAGTCACCAAAATCCTCCACACCATCACCAGCTTTGAAAGCCCAAACTTTGTTCTCTGCATGCTTAGATTCCCTTATGCCTGGTCCCTCTACAACTCAAAATGACCAAACTCATGAAAAATCCTTAAATCCTGTTCCATCTGGTAAACCTGATTTTTATGAAGAGTGATCAAAACACTCTCTGGTTCCAAATTCCTCCAACCCACTGAGATAATCAATGAAAAAGATGATGGAGCAGAGGTATCTAGCAAAATAAGGGATTCTGAATGTGTAACTACTAAGGTCCAAAGTTCTGCTACTGACAAGTCAAGCTGTGATGGCATGGGTGACTTTAAAAGTATCAATACTACTGAGGAAAATGAAGTTGCAGAGGAAATTTCAGGTAATCCCA
Source organism: Lycium ferocissimum (assembly GCF_029784015.1). Lineage (NCBI taxonomy): Eukaryota > Viridiplantae > Streptophyta > Magnoliopsida > Solanales > Solanaceae > Lycium > Lycium ferocissimum. Next base: position 61,840,774 of record NC_081346.1, on the reverse strand, counting down.
TCTCCTTCAGTTGGGATAAAGATGGAGAGGACTCTGTCTTAATTATAGATGATAACTTGGCAAAGTGAAGTGGAAATTATGCCTGGGTGTGTTGATGCCCTGCAAGCTGCGAAGGATGATGAAAAGGTTAAGGGGGAAGGAAGTAAAATAGGAAATGTGCAAGAGGGATCTGGTCTCTAAACTCCAGGAGCGTTTTAATCATTCATTTGTTGGAACACTCCTATCTCAATTAAAATTCCAGACCCCTCTAGGATTCTGATAAGGAGAAGAGCACGGGTCGACCTCCTAAAAGGTGAAGGATGCAAAGCAAGCGAGCAACTCTGTTCCTCCAAGAAGAAGAGAAAGATACACGACTTGAATGATGAAAAGAAAGTCTCTTTGAGGAATCAAAAGGTGCTGATTGACAGAGTATTTAACTCAGACATCTCTGAAAAACATGGTATGAAAGCGCTTCTGGAGATTGTCGAATTTAAGCAATGGGAACAAGGAAGCAAATGATCACTCTAGGGATCTTGGAAGAATGCAAAGGCATACCCACAAAGGAAGGTATGGGGAGCCGCTATGTTATCTCTGACCTAATCAAAACACATCAGCAAAGGCCCATTGAAAAATGCTTCAAATACTGAGCCCCAAGTTAATAGTCTGAAAGCTGAATTGGTTGGACAGACACACTACCTGGTCCCGACAGTGAAGTTGTCCGTGCAAATGCTGAGCTCCAAGCTGAAAATGCTCGCTTATATGAGGAGGATGAGATTCGTGATTAGTTGATTGAAAATCAATGAGCTGCTGGTGCACAAGTCCCCTAGCTTGTGTTCCCTAGCTCTTCTCCCCGTTATGTCCTCCATATTTCAGTCTTTTGAGCCTTAAAGTCCCCTCTGGCTTCCTTATGTCCTCTCTGCCTCTGACATGATGTTTTAGCTTTTTAATTATCATGTTCGTATTATCTAGATTACTGCTTTGGATAATTACTTCATCCTGGCATTACGCATGTCTGCGTTTGTTGTCTTTCTGATGATGTCAAAAGGGGGAAGACAATTTTGAATTAAAGCAAATGCTGAACTCAGGGGGAACATTGTATGTTGAACCCAGGGGAACATCAGTCTATCAGTTTTTCATCATCAAAAAGGGGGAAATTGATAGTTCCAAGTGCATTTGTGTTTTGATGATTGTCAAACCGTTTCAGAAGTTGTTCTTTTGGTTCACACAGAAGCGGTATTTTATTGCTAACATATTGCAGGTGCCTTGACAATGATGGTCTGCTTCGCAGGGGGAACAAGTGGGAAGCCGGTTCTCAGGGGGAACATCAGTCTATAAGTTTGTCATCATCAAAAAGGGGGAAATTGATAGTCCCAAGTGCATTCATTTGCTGATGATTGTCAAACTATTTCAGAACTAGACAAAGACCTGGTCTGTAATCTGCTCTCTGTGCACTTTGCACTATTGACAGAGATAGCTGTTGCACACAAGTACAGTTGTGAGTTAGCCCATGCTTTAGGTCAAAGTGAATAAGTGGTCTCTATCCACCCCATATGCTCCCATTATACATATAACATGATGGCGAAATATTTGGTAGTCTGAGAACCGAATCTAAATCATACAAAGCTGTCGAAACAAGTTCTCAAGATTTCTAAAGAAAAAGTCACTTTCAAGTTGAAGAACCAGATCCTGATATGAGTTTAGTCTATGTTCTTTAGGTTGTTGCAAGTATTTGTTCATGTGCTTTAAATTATAAGCCTACTCTTCCCAAATAAGAAGTTGCTGTAGGTATATCAAATTCTTTTCCTTTCAATCTATTATGTGGTAACCTCGGCTAGATAGGTGTATTAGTTGGGTTTGGCTAGAGGTATTCAAGCTTAGTGGTCCTTGGCTAGAATTAGTCAAGTGGAGGTGCTTGCAATCGGATTATTGCAAGGGTGGAGGGACTACGGGGTTAGTTCCTAGGTGACATAAGCGTTATTATAAGGGTGAGGGATTATGAGAGTTAGTTCCGAGCTTACGATAGAGTGGTAACCTGAAGTTACTTGTGTAGTGGAGTTGAAATTCTACTGGGGTAGGTTGTGGTTTTTAATCCCTTGAGCAAGGAGTTTTCCACGGTAACATCCTGTGTCCTTTATGTACTACATTGCATAAGGGAACTGGTACACGACCAATTCTAATCACAATAATAGGACAACAAGCCACCATCCTAATAGAACTTCATCCCGAATAACTACAGTATGAATACAACTACACCTTCACAATGCGTAAATAATGACGATAAGCCCACATACTAAGAATTCATACTGACCTAGATAATCAAACCATACATCTTGTCTGAAGACCTAGTCATGCTTTCTCCCGTCAATTCTACGCAATATATACGTTTCACTAATCAAAGTTTAACTAAAGTAAGCCGTAACCTACCTTGAATGCAGAACAGGAGCCACGAACTACTCTACATGAGCCTTCTATTTATGAAACGCCTCAGAACGATGGTAGTCTAGTGTATAACGGCAGACCATAATGCTAAGTTAGCAACATACCATCTAATCAACAAAAACATCATTTGGGGAAGACGACCCAATTTCTTCTACCATTTTCAAATGGATGGAACCATCATTAAATGGTAATTCTATCATAATCTCACTCCCAACAATCATTATCCTCCAATTTATAGGTTTTTAATCAATTTAACCCTTTCAAAAAAGATTTTAGGCCAAAGTTCCTATTTTATTAGAACCCTAAGTTTCAGTACACAATTCTCATCATTAATAATTGAATTCTCATCCTTAAAAGTGATAATCTATACTCCTAGATGATTAGACAACAATAGAATCAATAAACCATCAATTATTTAAGGGTTTACTAACTCTAGGGTTCTAGGATTTTCATTCACTATTAGAGAACCTTAAACTAGCCAAGGAACTTAAGGAAGAAAGGTAAAGGAATAAATAAAGGTGGGGACTTACCCTCAAAGATTCTTTCACCAATGGATGGAATAAAATTCGCCTCTTTCTCTCTTGAAAACTATGTTTGGGGTTTTATGGGTAATGACTTCGAAATTTCAATATAAAAGTAGGTTTCTGTCCCCCCGTCTTCATTGCAGTGGTCCCTAGCTTTGTCGCAGCGGCTTTGTCGCAGTGTTCATGAGTTTCGCTGCTGCGGACCTCCCGGTACAACTCTCACTAAAATGACCATAACTCCCTCATCCGAATGCGAAATACGATGATTCTTTTTGTAATTCTGATACAGATCTAATAGTTCAATCCAAACACAAAACAAAGCTCGTTGGATCAATATGGTGCCTTAATTTCCAAAGGACTACGGTAAAAACATCGAATACGAGCGCGACACAACCTGAATCCATCTGAAACTCTTCAGAATCTCACCAAAACTTGTGGACTAGTCCAAAATCATCATAATAATTTGTTGGAACTTTCAAAACATTGACACAGGGTCATCTTAACCCGATGTTGGCTGTGGTCACCCGATGTTGACCGTGGTCAACTCTATCTCTTTAACTTAACTACTTCCCCCACCAATGACTCAAGTCATACTCAAACCTTTCAGGAATCAAATCAATGACTTTACTCAGTTATAAGTCATACTAACGGGACTCGAGGATGGGTCAACAAGGGTAAATGGGTCAAAAATACTATAACGACCAAACGGGTCATTACACTTGCTCAAACATCTGCGTCCTTTTTCGTGTTTGTACAAGTGTCATGCATATCATTCCATTGGATCATCAACCTTATATAAACGTGTAACGGTTTTAAGGAATTTATGCAACGAGTTTCATGCCTTCACATCCTGTCTGCTAGCTTTGAAGAAACTCGATATTATCGAGGATGGCAAGCGATTTTGCTCATACATTGCCAATATGAGGAAGTAACTTTTCAATGGGGTGTGATTTAAATCCTATGCCCTACTTTTTTTTTGTTTGATCAGTTTTAGTTTTTTATTTCTTTTATCCCTTGTTCGTCTTTAATGAGGACCATATTTACTATATGTTGAGCATAAGGTAGTTGTGATAGCAGGGTAAAATTGTACAGTAATGAAAATCTACTACTTTGACAGGAGAAATAACAAAATGACTAGTTTTACAATAATTATTAGGTAAATGACAATGATACTTAGCTTATAAGCAATAGAAAATGTCCAAAACATGCCCCTGGATTATCAAAAAAGGTCTAAAATACCCTCTGTCCATCAACTCAGTCAATATGGATATAACATGCATGGATTTTATGAATTTAAGGAAAAGCAATTGGAAAATCCTAGGCCAACTTCATTATGGATTTCTAGACCTCTCTTATTTGTTTCATGCGATTACAAAAAAATAGCATAGTACTAGTGTTATGTTCTCATCGCTCATCAGCATAAGATATCTGAAATTCTTAGTTACTAAAGTTTTTCTTTGTTACACAGCCTAAACTTGTTGACACATTCGACTCCAAGGGTCGAAAAGATATTTTGCACTTTCCAGAAATATAAGGTTTTCAGTATTGTCTTCTTTAATAGCCTCGAGTTTGATGTTTTGGATTTAGCCAAAAACTTGGTGCGTGCAAGGTTGGTGCATTCAATGAATTTTACTAATGTAAGGACAAGCAATTAGAGAATCTTAAACTGATTTCAGAACTTCACTCTTATTTGTATCATGCAATTACAAGAATACAACAACAACAACAACAACAACAACATCAAACCAAGTGTAGTCCCACAAATAGGGTCTAGAGAAGGTAGAGTGAACACAGACCTTATCCTACCTTAAAAGGTAGGGAGGTCATTCCCGATAGACCCACACCCCCCCTTCCGCTCAAGTAAAGTAGAAATACGGCAATACGAAAACATAAGCAATTACAAGAATAGATACGGTAAATCTACCGAGATTATATAAAAGTAATGAAGTGATAATTTTATGATGTTTTGACAAATATGTTTCACCTAATTTTTCTACTTGGTTGATATTCAATTGAAGTGGTGAAAGAGTAGAAGTTTCATATGTAAGACATGACACTTGCACAAACATCTGCATCCTTTTACGTGTTTGTACAAGGGTCGTGCATATCATTCCATTGGATCATTAACCTTATATAAATGTGTAATGGTTTCAAGGAATTTATGCACCGAGTTTCATGCCTTCACATCCTGTATGCTAGCTTTGATGAAACTCTATACTATCGAGGATGGGAAGTGATTTTTCTCATTACATTGCCATATTGAGGTGGTAACTTTTAAATAGGGCCTGCTTCGGATCCTATGCCCTACTTTATAATTTTTGATCAGTTTACTGTTCTATTTCTTTTATCCCTTGTTCATCTTCAATGAGGACCATCTTAACTATATGTTGTGCATAAGGTAGCCATGATAGCAGAACAGATTGGTACACTGATGCAAATCTACTACTTTTGACAAGAAAATAACAAAATGACTAGTTTTACAATAATTATTAATAGGTAAATGACAACGATACTTAGCTTATATCTATGTGACCGGAAAGGTCTAAAAATGCCCTCTATCCATCAACTCTATCAATATGGATATGACAGGCATGCATTTTACTAATTTAAAGAAAAGCAATTGGAGAATCCTAAACCGATTTCATTATGGATTCTGGACCTCTCACTTATTTGTTTCTTGTGATTACAAAAAACATAGCATAGTACTAGTGTTATGTTCTCATCACTAATTAGCATACGATATATGATCTTGGTCACTAAATTTTTTATTTATCACACAACGTACAACATGTTGACACATTAAAGGGATTTCAGGAGTCCAAAGAAATTCTCCAAGGGTTGAAAACATATTTTGCACGTTCTAGAAATATAATGCTTTCAGTATTGTCTTATTTAATAACCTCGAGCTTGATGGCTTGGATTTATCGGAAAACTTGGTGCTGTCAAGGTTGGTGCATTCAATGAATTTTACTAATTTAAGGAAAAGCAATTGGAGAATCCTACACTAATTTTATTATGGATTTTTCTGGACCTCTCTCTTATTGGTATCATGCAATTACAAGAATACAACAACAACAATATACCCAGTGTAATCCACAAATGGGGTCCGTGGATGGTAGAGTGTACACTGACCTTACCTCTACCTTGGCAGGTAGGGAGGCTGTTTCCGATTGACCCCCGGCTCAAGTAAAGCATAAACACGGCAAAACGAAAACATGAGCAATTACAAGAATAAATACGGTAAATCTACCGAGATTATATAAAAGTAATGAATTGGTAATTTTATGATTTTTTGACAAATATGTTTCACCCAATTTTTCTCATTGGTTTATATTCAATCTAACTGGTGAAAGAGTCGAAGCTGCTTATGTAAGACATGACACTTGCTCAAACATCTACGTCTTTTTTCATGTTTGAACAAATGTCATGCATATCATTCCATTAGATCCCATATCATTCCATTAGATCTTCAACCTTCTATAAATGTGTAACGGTTTCAAGGAATTTATGCACCGAGTTTCATGCCTTCATATCCTGTCTGCTAGCTTTGAAGAAACTCGATACTATCAAAGATGGCAAGCGATTTTGCTCATTACATTACCAATTTGAGGTATTATGGGGCCTAATTCGGATCCTATGCCCTACTTTATATTTTTTGATCAGTTTTACTATTTTTATTTCTTTTATCCCTTATTCATCTTTGATAAGGACCATCTTTACTCTATGTTGAGCATAAGGTAGCCGTGATAGCCGGGTAAATTGGTACACTGATGCAAATCTACTAATTTTGAGAAGAAAAATAACAAAATGAGTAGTTTTACAATAGTTATTATTAGGTAAATGACAACGATACTTAGCTTATATATATGCAATAGAAAAGGTCCAAAAATGCCCTTGGATTATCGAAAGAGATCTAAAAATACCCTCTATCCTTCAATTCTGTCAATATGGACATGACATGCATGCATTTTACTAATTTAAAGAAAAGTAATTGGAGAATCCTAAACCGATTTCATTATGGATTCTGGACCTCTCTCTTATTTGTTACATGCGATTTCAAAAAACATAGCATAGTACTAGTGTTATGTTCTCATCACTAATCAGCATAAGATATCTGAAATTCTTGGTCACTAAATTTTCTATTTATCACACAGCCTACAACATGTTGACACATTAAAGGGATTTCAGGAGTCCAAAGAAATTCTACAAGGGTTGAAAACATATTTTGCACGTTCTAGAAATATAATGCTTTCAGTATTGTCTTATTTAATAACCTCGAGCTTGATGGCTTGCATTTATCGGAAAACTTGGTGCGTGCAAGGTTGGTGCATTTAATGAATTTTACTAATTTAAGGAAAAGAAATTGGAGAATCCTACACTGATTTCATTATGGATTTTTCTGGACCTTTCTCTTATTGGTATCATGCAATTACAAGAATACAACAACAACAACAACAATATACCCAGTGTAATCCACAAATGGGGTCTGTGGATGGTAGAGTGTACCCAGACCTTACCTCTACCTTGGCAGGTAGGGAGGTTGTTTTCAATTGACCCTCGGCTCAAGTAAAGCATAAATACGGCAATACGAAAACTTTAGGAATTATAAGAATATATACGGTAAATCTACCGATACTATATAAAAGTAATGAAGTGATAATTTTATAATGTTTTGATAAATACGTTTCACCCAATTTTTTCGATTGGTTGATATTCAATCTAACTGGTGAAAGAGTAGAAGTTGCTTGCGTAAGACATGCCACTTGCTTAAACATCTACTGTCACGACCCAAATCACTGATCGTGAGGGCAACTATCTTTTTCCCACCTGGTTAGAGAACCCATCCCTTAAAGATTCACCCAACAACATAAATTAATAAGAAGAGAAATAGAAGTCTAAAATCATAGATGTATTGAAATGCTGAAAATACAACTACCCAAGGAGTCTGGTCTGAATAGTATAAGAGCTTCTAAGTATATAACTTGAATAAAAATTACAACCACAACCTGAATACAACTTCTGTTTAGAATGAGATTTAAACAGAAAAGTCTAGATGAACTCCGCGAGATCCTTGAAGGCTAACCGAATCTCACTCATATACCTGGAACAATTCTACAACTCGAAAAGGGTGTAACAAGTGTATTATCAGTACAAACACTATGTATTGGTAGGTATCATAGGTTGACAACAGTCAGCGAATATATATAAAGGAAGAAACTGAAGAATAGACATGCTTGCAATCAAGTACAAACACAACACAGTCCAAGAACAACTAAAATAAAAAAAATATCATGTCAGAGTCCATGAAGTATGAGAATGAAGTAATCACTAAGCACATTCACGTAAGACTAGCAGTAATGTGAACCACATTAGAGCTCAGTAGTTTACAGTCATAGCCTAGGTAAATTTTCTAGTCCTCGAATCCATCAAGTGTCTAGGTAAGTGATTAACAAGCATGCAACATGTCAAATGAATCAGCAACCAAACAATCAAGATTGAAATGGACCATGTAACAAAATAGATACAACAACCAGATTCAGAGATGTGAATGGATGTAATATTAATGCATGTGCAATGCAATGATATGCACTGGCCAAACTTAAGTCTCCGCGCACACATGCTACAGACGGAATACCTCCACGTCCCGATAGTCATGACCCATGGGGGACCCGTGAAGTCCATGTACCAGTCACTCCGCACACAGCCCAGAGATGACTCTACAACACCAACCACACCGTTAGCCATTCCGCACATAGCCTAGAGATGGCTACGCTATCAAACTTGTCCAAAGAATCACGGATGTTTCCTTCCCAATTATCAACACCAACACCAATCACATATAATATCAATGTATCATGGAAATGAGGATGAATGCAGTGCATGGATGTTGAATCCAACAATAATCGTGAGGGTGAATAAACGTAACCACATCTGTAAATCAACTACCAATACAATGTCATTCCCAAATCTGTGCAATGACACGTTCAGAACAATTTCCCTTCGGACCACATAGGTAACACCAAATAATATATGCAAGAGATGCCATATGGAAATTGCGTGTAGCAAACACCATAATAAAAAGCCTTGGATGTCTCACTTTTCCTTTTATCCCTTTTTAATATCAAATCACAGTTCATATCAATGAGTCATGTGGAATGTGTATGAATGATATGCGTGACGTCAATCTCAAGTGTAAATCATAATCAAAACCCAATCGTGCCACACATAGACAAGTATCAAAATATCAATATCAAGTCAAGTCCCTTACTCTATCCAAGATAATGTCAAGATAAGTGAGAGAAAACCATATGGCAACTAAGTACAAGTCCAATATCACACACATGGCAACAAGCCAATAAATCACAAAGAGGCAACAAGCCCACGAATCAGTCAACAATGCCAAACCTAAGTAATCCATCCCAACTTCATACCCGAAGGCGTAACATACTTTCTCCGACAGTAACTAACTCTACATATGCTTCGCCAACCGAAGTCTCACCAGAAGGTAAGTTGTATCCTACCTAGCTGCCGAGCTGGAGCCACGAACAATCAAATCTGAGCTTTGCCCTTCCAAAGAGCCTCCAAGTACTCAAAGTCTATCCATTATCGAATTCTAAGTTAGAAATGAGAAACAACAATACCCATATTTTTATACGTTCATTCGAACAAAAAACAACTAAGTAAAAGAGGGAAATGGGCCTATAAGGGTAAAACGGGTATTTCAAAGGTGAAATTGGTAACCCAATGTTCTAGAAGTTCAATTATACTCCTCAATTGCTAAATTAACTCAAGAATAGGGCAATTTCATCATTCAAGTCAAAACCCCCAATTTGGGTATAAACTCTAACTTTTAATCTTTTAATTCATCCACTATAATGAAAGATTCAAGCCCATTGATCACTAATTCATCGAATTCCATGCTTAGATTAGTCAAATCCATCAGTTAATTTCATATTAAAACACTAAATTTCAAATAATAAAATAAAGGTTAAAACCCATCTTCTTCCTTTGGTTCTCTAGATTCATATACTATGAAGCCTATTAGGGTTTGTAGAGAGTAAGAATCTCTTTGGCATGCAAGTGAAGGATTCCATTCTAATGGAGTAGAGTGGCTCAAGGCTTGTTCCCAAGTGTTTAAGGTGATTTTTATGTTTATTTCTTATCATTGAGGGTATTGAGGGGTTGAAAGACTTGGATTATGGAAGAACATAGAATATGGAGCTTAAATGTAGAATCAATGGTATTCTTGAATGATAGTTGACCTAAATCATGACTCTTGATATATTATGAATAGAATCTTGTTACAAATGACATTGAGAACATGGGATAAACATTATATATGAGTAAATGTAGTAGTGCACTATGACCATGATTATAGATGACTTGAAATGAAATTGGGAAATGTGGATACTGTAAATGAATGGAGATTATTGCTTAGGATATTGTGAATGTTATTATAGACGTTTGGGAGTTGATATATGATGTGGAGAAAGTTGTATAAACAAAGGAAATGCTGCCTAATTTTCTCTAGCCTTAGTTAAGCAGGTTCATGTGATCGATTAGCTAATGTTAATATGAACTGTCTTGAAGGTAGAGACGTGAGCATTGGAAGAGAACGTTCAAGTGATAGAGTAGCCAAATGAAATGGTATGTAAGGCTAGTCCCTTCCTTCTAAGGCATGATTCTCATGAAATGAATCCCTTTTTCTTTCCATGACTTTCTTACATTCCGAAAAATATGAGTCACGTTATATAGAGCTCCTTCTGAGACAAAGAATAAGAGATGGGTTTTGAATTCGATAATGGTAATGAGGAGCCTAAGTCTAAAGATTCTAAAGCCTATGCTATGACGTTAATTATTATTTCTAGACCCACCTTATGATACTAGTTCCTTCAAGGTGAGGTACGATAATTATGATTTTCCCATAATAGAATCGGGGGTTCTCGACCATACGTCACCCCGATATGGTTATAGATTATCTTGGGACTCTAATGTATGTTTTATGATGAGTGTATGAGATGTATGCGACGATACGATTCCACCGTGCCTAGATGGCCGGACATGTCACCGCTAATACGGGCGGCATATGATTCCACCGCACCTAGATGGCCGAACATCTCACCGCTAATGCGGGATGCTTATGATTACACCGTACCTAGAGGGCCGGACATAACACCACTAGTGGGCGGCGTATGATGGTACCCGGACGCGGGTAAATGAGGATTATATATGCGATAGGTCGATGTATGTGATATGTTTAAAATGCATTTACTCTTAAAAACTAAGCAGGTTATATTTTCACCTTATGTTTCATGATTTCTTTATTATGCTCATTTTATTTAAACCTTGCATACTCAGTACAATGCTCGTACTGACGTCCTGTTCTTTGGACGCTGTGTTCATGCCCACAGGTAGACAAGGAGGTGATCCAGAGTCGTAGGAGTTTTCAGCAGATTTTGAGAGCACTCCATTATTCTGGTGGTGCCACTGATTTACTATTTTGTGTGTATATATATGTTTTGGGCACGACGGGGTCCTGTCCCGTCCATATGTCTAGTACTCTAGTAGAGGCTCGTAGATACGTATGTGTGGGTAGTATGGTTTCACGATTTCCCATTTGTATATGTATATTCTTTTGATAGCCCAAGGGGCTTAGGTATATATAAAAGTAATTATGTTTCAAAGTGAAAATAGTTTTCCTATGTTTAGAAGTATGAGGTTAATGAATGAGTGTAGGATGAGTATGATGAATAGTAGAATAAGGGTGCTTGGTGGTTAGCCCCAGGTACTCGTCATGGCCCCTAGTCGGGTCGTGATAAAAGTGGTATCAGAGCAGTTCAGTCCTACGAAGTGTCTACGAGCCATGTCTAGTAGAGTCTTATTTATGGTGTGTTGCGCGCCACACTTATAAATAGGAGGCTACAGGACATTTAGAAAAAATCACCATTCTTCTTCTCATGAGATCGTGCAATAGAGCCGTGTTATAAGATTTCTCATCCCTAATAGTGCGTTGTGATTTCAGAGATGCCGCCAAAGAGGAAAGCTACAGCCGCCCAGAAGGGCAAGACTACGATGGAAAGACGAGTGGAGAGGGAGCCGCCAATGAATATAGAAGTGGGTGAATCACATAATGAGGCTCCATCAAATACCTCTCCCACTCCACCTATTCTAGCAGAACAAGAGGGGGCTTCAGCTCCAGCTCCTATGCCTACAGTTCCTCCACCGGCTGATTCGGGTGAATAAATGACCGAAGCTATCCATTTATTTACACAGTTAGTTGCCTCCCAAACACAACGGCAGAGTTCGAGCCCGAGTGATAGGGCAGTTAGTACTAGAGCCCATGATTTCATGAGTTTGAATCTTCCGGAGTTTTTCGAGTCGAAGCCGGATGAAGACTCGCAAGGTTTTATTGATGAAATATTGATAACATTGAAGATTATTCACGCCTCTAAAACTGAATCTGTGGATTTAGCATCTTATAGACTCCGGGATATGGCAGTCTTATGGTATAATAATTGGATATCTTCAAGAAAAGAGAATGCACCACCTCCGGTTTGGCAAGAATTTGTAGATGCCTTCCTCCGCCACTATTTACCACCCGAAGTCCATCGAGCTAGAGCGGATAGATTCTTAAATTTGAAGCAAGGAAATATGAGTGCCCGGGAGTATAGTCTTCACTTTAATTCATTGGCTAGATATGCTCTGACTATGGTGGCTGACATGGGAGATAGAGTGCACAGATTTGTGAGTGGCTTAGGGCAACATTTATTCAAAGATTGCTTGACAGCCTCACTGCAAGATGGGATGGATATTTCCCGCATTCAAGCCCACGCCTAGAATTTAGAAGAACAGCAACAGCCGCAAAGGGGCGAGCGCGATATTGATAGGGGGCAGAATAAGAGGGCCAGATCTGTGGGTACAGGTAGAGACTATAGATGGGGATTGAGGTAGTCATATTCCAGATATTCAGGCCAGTCAGCAACTAGTGCACCTTCCTGATTTGCAGGAAGGAGATTTCACAGCTCTATTCATTCAGGGCAGGGTCAGGACTCGAGAGCTTCAGGTTCCCAGTTTGGGGGTGAGTATAGTCAGAGGAGAATTGGTGTTCACAACCCAACTGTTTCATTCTTAGACATGGAGGTGAGAGGACGTAAATACGAAGATCCTCAGTTGAGCCATTATAGAGATACATTTCATGAGAAAGAGAAGTCTCCCTTTGAAACTTCTATAGATGGAGTTCTTAGATACTGAGGCAGGCTATGTGTTCCGAATGTTGCAGAATTACGGCGCTAAATTCTAGAAAAAGATCATTATTCTCGGTATTCTATCCACCCAGGTGCAACAAAGATGTATCATGATCTCAAATTGATGTATTGGTGGGATGGAATGAAAAAGGACATAGCAGAATTTGTAGTACAATGTCCAAATTGCCAACAAGTGAAAATCGAAAATCAAAAGCCAGGAGGATTATTACAAGCAATGGAGATTCCAACCTGGAAATGGGAAATGATCAATATGGACTTTATTGTAGGGTTACCTCGCTCCCGAAGCAAGTATGACTCCATATGGGTGATCGTGGACAGACTCACGAAATCAGCCCATTTCCTTCCAGTCAGAACTACTTACTCAGCAGAAGATTATGCAAGATTGTATCTTAAGGAAATAGTGCGACTCCATGGTATTCCGATGTCCATTATTACTGATAGGGGAGCACAATTTACAGCTATGTTTTGGAAGTCTTTCCAAGAAGGATTGGGTACTCAGGTGAAGCTTAGCACAACATTTCACCCGCAGATTGATGGGCAAGCCGAATGCACTATTCAGACCTTGAAGGATATGCTAAGAGCATGTGTTCTAGATTTTGGTGGTAGTTAGGACGAGCACTTACCCCTTATTGAGTTTGCATACAACAACAGCTATCATTCCAGTATCCAAATGGCTCCGTATGAAGCTCTATATGGAAGGAAGTGTAGATCCCCAATTGGGTGGTTTGAAGTCGGGGAGACACAATTAATAGGCCCTGAGTTGATTCAACAGACACAATCAAGGTCATTCGAGATTGATTGTTGATAGCCTAAAGTCGTCAGAAATCTTATGCGGACAACCGCCTGCGAGACATAGAATTTCAAGTTGATGACTAGGTATTCTTAAAGGTTTCGCCAATGAAAGGAGTGATGAGATTTGGTACGAAAGGAAAGCTGAGTCCTCGATACATTGGACCTTATAGGGTTGCCCGCAAGGTGGTTCAAGCAGCTTATGAATTAGACTTACCCTCGGAATTGGAATCAGTTTATCTGTTTTTTCATGTCTCAATGCTCCGTAAGTGTGTTGGAGATCCTACTAGGATCGTCCCAGTAGATGATGTTCAAGTGATAGAAAATTTGGCTTATGAAGAAGTGCCCGTTGCAATACTAGATAGGCAAGTACGGAGACTTAGAAATAAAGAGGTAGCTTCAGTTAAGGTTTTATCTAGAAATAACAACCGGGAAGAGATGACTTGGGAGGCGGAAGAAAATATGAAGGCTAAGCACCCACATTTATTTCAGCCCCCGGAAGAAATCCAAGATGAAATTTCAATATTATGAGGTATGCATGTTTTCTTTTTATGCTTTTGGGTCATGTGTGGCCAAACTTTATTACTATGATGTTGTGGCCCTGTGAGGCATTGTTATTAAGGGCTGTTGTGATAGGTTGGTAGTGCCATATTACAAGGGAAACTCTAGCAAAATTTTCGTAAAATTCCCGAGAACTTAACACTTAACATTCGAGGACGAATGTTTTTAAAGGGGGGAAGAATGTTACACCTCCCATTTTATCTCAAGGAGATTTCAGCTTATTGGTGGTGTATACCTTTGGTACGGTAGTCCGCACCAGAGTTTTGGTCATGAGATATTCTTCTTGGTATGTGTACAGGTGCATAAGTATGTATTAATGACACTTCGAGGAAATTGGAAATCAAACGAATCGAATCGGAGCAAAGCGAAGCAGTTCAGGAAACTGCTGACACCAGTCAGCGTCGACGGCCTAAGGGACGGACCGTCGACACATTGACGAGCCGTCGACTGGCACCGTCTATGAGGTTACACAATCAGACATCTTAAGCGGAGGATTGACGGCGCATGTCGATGGACCGTTGACACGTCGACGAGCTGTCGACCCTGCTCGATGACTAGCGGATCTGGAAGCTTCCAACCCGGATTATAAGTAAGATCTCATGTTTTATTTCATTATTTCTCCAAGAACAGACTCTATATCTCTCTAGAACCCTCTAAAACTCTCTCTCTATTTCTACAACAATCTATACCAAGAAATCAAGAGCAAAAGCCAAGATTTAAGAGATTCATATATACTATGAAGCCTATTAGGGTTTGTGGAGAGTAAGAATCTCTTTGGCATGCAAGTGAAGGATTCCATTCTAATGGATTAGAGTGGCTCAAGGCTTGTTCCCAAGTGTTTAAGGTGAGTTTTATGTTTATTTCTTATCATTAAGGGTATTGAGGGGTTGAAAGACTTGGATTATGGAAGAACATAGAATATGGAGCTTAAATGTAGAATCAATGGTATTCCTGAATGATAGTTGACCTAAATCATGACCCTTGATGTATTATGAATAGAATCTTGTTACACATGACGTTGAGAACATGGGATAAACAATATATGTGAGTAAATTTAGTAGTGCACTATGACCATGCTTATGGATAACTTGAAATGAAATTGGGAAATGTGGATAATGTAAATGAATGGAGATTATTGCTTAGGATATTGTGAATGTTATTATAGACGTTTGGGAGTTGATATATGATATGGAGAAAGTTGTATAAACAAAGGAAATGCTGCCCAATTTTCTCTAGCCTTAGTTAAGCATGTTCATGTGATCAATTAGCTAATGTAATATGAACTCTCTTGAAGGTAGAGACGTGAGCATTGGAAGAGAACGTTCAAGTGATAGAGTAGCCAAACGAAAAGGTATATAAGGCTAGTCCTTTCCTTCTAAGGCATGATTCTCATGAAATGAATCCCCTTTTTTTTCATGAATTTCTTACATTTCGAAAAATATGAGTCAACGTGATATAGAGCTCCTTCTGAGACAAAGAATAAGAGATGCGTTTTGAATTCGACAATGGTAATGGGGAGCCCAAGTCTAAAGATTCTAAAGCCTATGATATGACGTTAATTATTATTGCTAGACCCACCTTATGATACTAGTTCCTTCAAGGTGAGGTACGATGATTATGATTTTCCCATAGTAGAATCGGGGGTTCTCGACCTTACGTCACCCCGATATGTTTATAGATTATCTTGGGACTCTAATGTATGTTTTATGATGCGTTTATGAGATGTATGCGACGATATGATTCCACCGTGCCTAGATGGCCGGACATATCACCGCTAATGCGGGCTGCATATGATTCCACCACGCCTAGATGGCCGGACATGTCACCACTATTGCGGGCTGCTTATGATTACACCATGCCTAGAGGGCCGGACATGACACCACTAGTGGGCGGCGTATGATAGTACCCGGACGCGGGTAAATGAGGATTATATATGTGATATGTTTAAGATGCATTTACTCTTAAAAGCTAAGCAGGTTATGTTTTCACCTTATGTGTCATGATTTATTTATTATGCTCATTTTATTTAAGCCTTGCATACTCAGTACAATGCTTGTACTGACGTCCTGTTCTTCGGACGCTGTGTTCATGCCTACAAGTAGACAGGTAGGTAATCCAGACTCGTAGGAGCTATCAGAAAATTTTGAGAGCATTCCATTATTCCAGTGGTGCCACTGATTTACTATTTTGTGTGTATATATATGTTTTGGGCACGACGGGATCCTGTCACATCCATATGTCTAGTACTCTAGTAGAGGCTCGTAGATACGTATGTGTGGGTAGTATGGTTTCACGATTTCCCATTTGTATATGTATATTCTTTTGATAGCCCAAGGGGCTTAGGTATATATAAAAGTAATTATGTTTCAAAGTGAAAATGGTTTCCCTATGATTAGAAGAATGAGGTTAATGAATGAGTGCAGGATGAGTATGATGAATAGTAGAACGAGCGGTGCTTGGTGGTTAGCCCCGAGTACCCGTCGTGGCCCCTAGTCGGGTCCTGACAAAAGTGGTATCAGAGCAGTTCAGTCATACGAAGTGTCTACGAGCCGTGTCTAGTAGAGTCTTGTTTATGGTATGTTGCGCGCCACACTTATAAACAGGAGGCTACCGGACATTTAGGAAAAATGACCATTCTTCTTCTCATGAGATCGTGTGATAGAGCCGTGTTATAAGATTTTCTCATCCCTAATAGTGCGTTGTGATTTCAGAGATGCCGCCAATGAGGAAAGCTACAGCTACCCAGAAGGGCAAGACTACGATGGAAAGGCGAGTGGAGAGGGAGCCGCCAATGAATATAGAAGTGGGTGAATCACATAATGAGGCTCCATCAAATACCTCTCCCACTCCACCTGTTCTAGCAGAACAAGAGGGGTCTGACTCCAGCTCCTATGCCTATAGTTCCTCCACCAGCTGCTTCGGGTGAACAAATGACCGAAGCTATCCATTTATTTGCACGATTTTTATTGCCGCCCAAGCACAATGGCAGAGTTCGGGCCTGAGTGATAGGGCAGTTAGTACTAGAGCCCGTGATTTCAAGAGTTTGAATCCTCCGGAATTTTTCGGGTCGAAGCCGGATGAAGACCCGCAAGGTTTTATTGATGAAATGTTGAGAACATTAAAGATTATTCACGCCTCTAAAACTGAATCTGTAGAGTTAGCATCTTATAGACTCCGGGATATGGCGGTCTTATGGTATAATAATTGGATATCTTCAAGAAAAGAGAATGCACCACCTCCGGTTTAGCAAGAATTTGTAGATGCCTTCATCCGCTACTATTTGCCACCCGAAGTCCATTGAGCTAGAGTGGATAGATTCTTAAATTTAAAGCAAGGAAATATGAGTGCCCGGGAGTATAGTCTTTACTTTAATTCGTTGGCTAGATATGCTCCGACTATGGTGGCTGACATGGGAGATAGACTGCACAAATTTGTGAGTGGCTTAGGGAAACATTTATTCAAAGATTTCTTGATAGCTTCACTGCAAGATGGGATGGATATTTTCCGCATTCAAGCCCACGCCCAGAATTTAGAAGAACAGCAACAGCCGCAGAGGGGCGAGCGCGATATTGATAGGGGGCAGAGTAAGAGGGCTAGATATGTGGGTACAGGTAGCGACTATAGAAGGGGATCGAGGCAGTCATATTCTAGATATTCAGGCCGGTCAGCGGCTAGTGCACCTCCACAATTTACAGGAAGGAGATTTGACAGCTCTATTCATTCAGGGCAGGGTCATGGCTCGAGAGCTTCAGGTTCCCAGTTTGAGGGTGAGTATAGTCAAAGGAGACCACACGCTTGTTATGTTTGTGGACAGACGGGGCACGTTATGCATAATTGTCCTACGAGGTACGGTAGAGGTGGAGTTCAGCCCACAGGATCAGCGGCTGGTTCTTCTTCTGTGCGCCCGACAGGGCAGACTCCCTAGATTCCAGTAGGTCAAGGTAGAGGCAGAGGGGGAGCTTCCAGTTCAGGTGGCACCCGGCCTCGTATCCATGCTTTAGCTGGACGTCCGGATCTCGAGTCCTCTCTAGATGTGGTTACAGGTATATTGACTATTTTCTCTCGTGATATTTATGCGTTGATTGATCCGGGTTCTACGTTATCCTATACCACTCCATATATTGCCAGTTGTATTGGGGTGAAACCCGAGCCAATTAAACCTTTCAAGGTATCTACTCCGGTTGGTGATCCCGTGATAGCTAGACAAGTCTACAAAAATTGTGTGATTGTTATATGTGATCGCCAGACTAAAGTTGATTTAGTTGAGCTGGAAATGTTAGACTTCGATGTGATTATGGGTATGGATTGGTTGGCCTCATGTTATGCTAATGTTGATTTCCGAATGAAAGTGGTTCGATTTCAATTTTCGGGAGAGCCCGTACTTGAATGGAAGGGTAATACATCATCCCCAAGGGGTAGGTTTATTTCCTACCTTAAGGCAATAAAGATGATAGCTAAAGGCTATATTTGTCATCTAGTACGAGTTCATGACACCGAATCAAAGTCGCCAACTCTCCAATCCATTCCGGTGGTGAATGAGTTTCCGGATATATTTCCAGATGAACTTCCAGGCCTTCCTCCGGAAAGAGAGGTTGATTTCGCTATTGATGTGTTGCCGGACACCAAGTCTATTTCTATTCCTCCTTACCGAATGGCTCCTGCAGAGTTGAAAGAGCTAAAGGCACAATTGAAGGATTTACTTGAAAAAGGATTCATTAGGCCTAGTTCATCACCGTAGAGAGCGCCAGTCCTATTTTTGCGAAAGAAAGATGGTTCCCTACGGATGTGCATTGATTACAAACAGTTGAATAGGGTGACGATAAAGAATAGGTATCCTCTTCCAAGAATTGATGATTTGTTCGATTAATTACGGGGTGCCAAGTGGTTTTCCAAGATAGATCTAAGGTCAGGTTATCATCAAGTGAGAGTTAAAAAAGAAGACATCCCCAAAACAGCTTTCAGAACAAGATATGCCCATTATAAATTCCGGGTGATGTCATTTGGGTTAACTAATGCTCCGGCAGTGTTTATGAATTTGATGAATAATGTATTTAGGCCTCTCTTGGATCTATTCGTAATAGTATTCATTGATGATATTCTAGTGTACTCTCGCACAGAGTCAGAGCATGCAGACCATTTACATATTGTTCTAGGAATTTTTCAAACTCGAGAACTGTATGCAAAATTTTCAAAGTGTGAGTTTTGGCTGAATTCTGTGACATTTTTGGGTCATGTTATTTCAGATGATGGCATCCGAGTGGATACTCAGAAAATTGAGGCTGTGAAGACTTGGCTAAGGCCTACAACGCCTACAGAAGTCCGTAGTTTTCTGGGATTGGCAGGTTACTACAGAAGGTATGTGGAGGGATTTTCCTCTATTTCAGCACTGTTGACACCCAATTTTGTCCCTCCGTTATTCCAATTTATTTCCTTGGGCTTTTAAATTTATTAACAAGCTAAATACTTTGTTTTCACTACTATTTTTATTACTATTAACCTCGTTACTTTCATTACTTTATCACAAATTTTAAATAGTTCGTCATCGTTTCATTTTTGGGATTTGTACCCTTTAAATTAATCTTACTTTATTAAATCCTTTAAGTTCTACATACTAATTACTATTTACCTTCACATAATATATATTGTACTAGATATTAAGTTAAAAGCCCAAGAATAATTAAAATGAAGGAGGAATGACCATAGCTTTCGACCAAATTCGGATTCCACCCACCACATATTAAATTCACTACAATCCCCACTACTCCACATAATTCGGCCAGCCCAACTCAATTTTCAGCCCAACACCTTATCACACCCAACCCGACCCACTTCACTTATTCATCATCAACACCAAAAGAGCCTTAATCCCTCAACCAGCCGCACCTCTGTTCTCTCTCCATTCCCTTCTTTCTTCTCACGCCTTTCTCTATTTCCAGCGAAAAATCAGTTCCCTTTCACCCTCACAGATTTTGCCACCCCATTTTCGTGCAAGTTTGCCCACATTTATCCCGTGCGCATCAAAACCAGATGAAGCCAAACAGAGCAGACCTGAATTCAAACCAAATCTCATCATTGTGAGTATAAACCTGACCGAATCACGTGGATGGGCTACAAGTTCGTCCAAAACTCCTCCAACGTTCGAATTTCCAACAATTTTGGCCAGATTTCGAAACTTTTAAACTCAAAAATCCTGCCCAATCCAGAATCGAAAACCCTAGAAATCACTCTCACTACTAGAAAATAGGCCTATAGCAACGGTTTTTTAGCAACAGTTAATAAACCGTCGCAATAGAGTATATGTTGCATCGGTTTTAACCGTTGCAAGTACACTTTGACCTAACAGCACATTTTTAAAATTAAACCGTCGCGTTAGTCGATAAGCGATGCTATAGACGTACATTTAGTAACGGGTATTGGAACCGTTGTAATAGATAATTCTATTGCAACGGTCATATAAGAAAATTTAGCTATTGGGACGCTTTTCTTTCCCCCAATATTTCCCCCCAATATTTTTCCCTCCACTTATTCTATTGGACCCGCCAACCCCCATTTTTTAATAAAAAATAATGACTAAAAAGTTGACCGTATCTGAATAAACATATCAGTGGAAACATTTCATCTAATATTTCTTCTCAGTTGACGCTTTTAACAATGGGTTTTCTTTAGCAATGTGACTAATTTATTCTGATTTGAAGCTTGTCAAGCAAAATTCATCGTTGTCTTCAGCTAATTAGTGTTCTAGCTTTTTGCATCAACAGGTTTGCATCATCGTTGTCTCTCTTAACATGTATTATTGTTGTAGTATTTTTAAAAATCAGAAATTCTATGAGTTTGTTTGTGGATTTTTAGTTTCTTGGTGTGATAAGAATGTTAAATTTATGTAGCGTAGCTATGGAATTGTTGATTTTCGTACAGCAACTTGAATCTATATGCTCTGCGTTTTTTTTTTTTTTTTTTTTTTTGGAAACAAAATATCTCTCGCATTTGGTTGTGAATTCATTTAGGGTGTGAAAAAAAAAATTGGGATATCTAAGTAGTGTAGCTATAGAATTTACCTTTTTCTTTCATTTTCTTGGATCATTTTTGAAATTTGTGAACTGGGTTTTTGTGGAAACAAAAAATCTTCTGCATTTGTTTGTGGATTTTAGTTTATGGGTGTGATAAAATGTGATCTTTACTTCCATTTTCTTGGGATCATCCTTCAAAGTTCAGAACTGGATTTTTAAGGAAAGAAAGGTTCTTCTGCATTTGCATGTTTTTGTTTGTGGATTTGAAAAAAATGGGAACTTTATGTAGTCTAGCCATGGAATTGTTGTTTTTCTTCCATTTTGTTGAATCATTCTTGAAAGTCTAGGTTTTTGTAGAAAGAAAATATCTTCAGCATTTGTTTGTGGATTTTAGTTTCGGATATGATAAATATCGATAGGGAAATCTATTCGGCGGTGAAGTACGAGTAACCGAGCAATATTAGGAGACATGTCGAAGTAAATGTGGGGTATTTCAAAGTGGATTTAAATTGTTTTGTTCAAATTGTTGGAGATGTACATTGCAACAAGCGAAGTACTGAATTTTTGTGCTCATGATATATACGTTAATCGGTTTGATGTTTGAAACACTTTAGTTGTGTCACTTATATTGGACGGTATGTTTTTCTTGACTAGGTAGCTTCGGTTGTAAATAGAAGTGGCCCAATTTCCTTATTTTTAAGGCAAAATTCATGATCGCCCCCTAAACTTGTCCACAAATTCCTCATGGCCACCTAAACCTAAGCTTGTTTCAATTTCACACTCGAACTCTTCAAAACCTGTACCTATTGAATACTTTTTGTTGAGTTGGTATAATGTGTGTGTTGCACTTAGTTGAAGCGCGTGAGGAGGGTAACCTTTTTTTTTTTTTTTTTTTTTTTTTGTGAGGAGGGTAATCTAATTAAGCATTTCCTTTTTAATTTTTATTTTATCTTCTTCTTCATCTTACTTTGCCATCATCGACCACCAAAAAATCACATATTTATCATATGGGAAAAAAATCATTTGCATTTGTTTGTGGATTTGATAAAAATGTGATCTCTATGTAGTCTAACCATGGAATTATTCTTTTTCTTGGATCATTCTTCAAAGCAAAACAACTTGGGTTGATGGGGAAAAGTGATACTTTTCTCTTTTTGTATGCATTTACGTTGAAATTTGCTATTTGAATTTTGATTTTGATGTTATGCTCGTGTCACGTAGGATATTCAATGGATACTATAGATAAAAGTTGGATGGATCTGCGAAGATCCACCAATGAGTATGATCGTGGAGTGAAGTATTTTCTTGATAAGGCATTTGAACGAGCTTCTCAAGGAAATGAAATACTATGCCCTTGTAAAAGGTGTTTTAATCGGTATTGGCATACTCGAACGGTGGTGGAGAATCACTTGTTTGGTTATGGATTTGTTAATGGATACACCAAATGGGTTTTCCATGGAGAAGGATTTTCTTCAACAAATATGCCACATCCAACCAATGATGATGAAACTTCCGACATGCATGACGATATCGATGGACTACTTTATGATACTTTTAGGAATGTAGAGGGTGATGTCGCTGCATGAAGGAGTGAGAGAGGGACCATACGAAGATGCAAAGAGATTTTTCAAATTAGTTGACGAAGGGAAACAAGAGTTGTACCTGTGGTGTAAGAATTTTTCTAAGTTGAGTTTTACCGTCCGGTTGTACTTGTTTAAATGCATTCACGGGTTGAATAATGTAGCCTTTTCAGACTTATTAGACTTGATAAAAGAGGCATTTCCTTTTGCTCAGCTACCCGAGTCTTTCAACAAGGCAAAAAAGGTGATAAAAGATTTGGGTCTTGGTTATGAGAAAATTCATGCATGCCCTAACGATCGTATGCTATTTTGGAATAACAATGCGAAGATAGATAATTGCTCGTCTTTTGTGTGTTCTTTGTATATATATCGTAAAACTAAAAAGGATAAATTATAGCATTTTTTTGATAATTCCAAGGACTAAAAGGAAATATGAAGTGTATCTTAGAGATCCCTAGCCAATCGAATTAGGTTAGCAATTAATGGCACCTTTATTTGAATATAGAGTGAAGGATCAGAGCTGCAAGTTGCAAGTAGTAAAATTGAAGTAAAAACTTGTATTAACTAGGGGCATTCCAAGAATCGAACTCGGGACCTCTCGCACCCAAAGCGAGAATCATACCACTAGACCAAATGCCCCCTTTTGTTGGTACCCCGCCCTAAACAATAGTTGGAAGTTTCATCTCGCTTTTACGGAGTTTGTACCATTTTATGAATTAATTTTCTAGGAGGAATGTGATGAGCATTCTCTGGTGTCTTGGGGGTCCCCTTTTCTTTCCCTTTTTTAAGGCTGAAAGGTTGAGATGAAGGTATTGACAAAAGGAAAGTGAAGGAAAGAAAAAGTTATGTTTTGCTTTTTATGTTAAAAATGTGTGTTCATTTGTCTTAAAATGTATGTCCTAATCCTCTTTCGAATCATGTTTCAGTGTATATGTATGTTACGTGCCACCGTTTATAACTATGTGCATACCTATTTGTATATTCGAGTAAAATAGTACATGTTTAAAGGGGACCTCATATAAGATCCGCTATATAATGAATTTAACCGATTTTCTTGATAGTTCGGTGTTTTTAAGTATCTCGAATAGTCATCATGTTTTTAATATTATGTTTAAGAAGAATGGCATGTATTATTTGGTCTAACTTTGAATGTGTAGTACTATTTGAGCATCTTAAAGTTTTCGATTCTATGTGTTGTTGTTAGAATAGCTACTAACTATGATAATATGCCTATCACTCCCTCCTTTATTAGCTGGTCTTTGTTGCATCGGCCACAAACTTGACTTGTTTGGTAGTGTCGCTGCTGCTGCCACAAATAGCTTGTTTGGTCGGTCTTTCTTGATGATGGCTGCCCATGCGGTAAGGCGAGGCTATTGTTGTCATTGGGCTGGTTTTCTTTAATTTCTTGTGCACTCTTTGGTAATTTCTTGTTAATTTCTTCTTCGTGTTCGTCATTGGCGCACGGGTGAGCGGAGAAAAATTCATATATCATCAATTCTCTCATTTTGCAACCTTTGATTATACCAGAGATATGGCTGTCTAGTGCATTAGGGTGTGTGTTTGAATAAGGTTGTCAAGTGAACACTAATACCTTTGAATATGACTAAGACTATTTGCGCATCTTAAAGTTTTCGATTCTATGTGTTGTTGTTAGAATAGCTACTAACTATGATAATATGCCTATCACTCCCTCCTTTATTAGCTGGTGCTGCTGCTGCTGGCCACAAACAGCTTGTTTGGCTGTCTTCTGTCTTGATAATATTCTTGTATTCTGTTATTTATTCTTGTCATGGCTTCTTGTCTTCTTCTTGGTTCTTCTTCATTATATTCTTTGCTAATTCTTGAACGGCTTCTTGTACTTCATTCATGGCCGTCTTGGTCGAGCGGAGAAATATTCATATATCATCCATTCTCTCATTTTGCAACCTTTGATTATCTGGGAGATATGGCTGTCGACATTAGGGTGTGTGTTTGAATAGGGTGTGTGTTTGAATATGGTTGTCAAGTGAACACTAATACCTTTGAATATGACTAAGAGTATATTCATTTCTAGTCTTGTCATCATTAGTATGTATGCAGAGAGATTAAATTCTTTTATGAAAGCTTTTCTAAATCATTTTTCCTTATCAATTTTTTGTAGGTGGTGAAATTGAACAAGGGGATGAAAGAAGTGAAGATACGTGATCGACTAAGGAGGATTGGGTTAATTTTTTGGAAAATTGAAGACTTGTGTGTTCCACCTCTTGAATGGTCAAATATTATCTTGATATTTTACTTTTATGTATATTACTTGACCTCTTGGATTATTATTTTGGTATGATCGATGTTGGATCTTGTATTAGTATTTTGGTATGATCGATATTGGATCTTGTATTAGTATTTTGGTATGACGTCGGATCTTGAATTATTATTTTGGTATATACGATGTTGAATCGTAGATTATTATTTTGGTATGATGTTGGATCTTGAATTATTATTTCGTTGTGATGTCGGATCTTGAGTTATTATCTTAGTGATGTCGGATATATATGTGGTCTATATTGTGTTAGCCCTCTATAGTCTGTTGCAGTAGCACCATAATATCCGTTGCAGTAGCATCATAATACTCGTTGCAGTAGCACCGCAATAACTGTCACGGTAGCCCCATAATATATGTTGCGGTAGACCTACAATACCCGTTGCAGTAGAATTCTAATAATTGTTGCAATAGTCCTAAAAATAATCGTTGCAGTATTATATAGCCGTTGCATTAGCTCTATAATGACCGTTGCAATAGGAAGAAGCAGTAGTTGAATAGTCAGAAATGAGCGTTGCAATAGCGTTGAATAACCGATGCAAAAATCTATATTGCAACGGTTCATATACGTTCCCGTAGATACATAACGTTGTGCAATGCTCGTCAAGAGCAAACCGTTGCGGTAGGATAATATATTGCAACGGTTTTACAAACCGTCACAATTAACCGTCACAATAGACCTATTGTAACGCAAGCTGTTGTAACAGTAACTAAAACCGTTGCATTATCACTATAGCAACGGAAAACAAAAAACTCTTTAACGACCGCACCGTTACCATAGACCAAATTTCTAGTAGTGTCTATAAATACTCACTTTTGTTCCAACAAGGAGAGCTCTTTCAGCCGCCTGAAAACCTCTTAAACATTTACACTTTTTCAGTCACTATATCTAAAAAAAAATAGCACTACTAATAACAATCCTTACTCTAGCATTTTCATTCAATTCGTCCGAAAGTGAAATACGAAACTTTAGTTCACAAAAATACGCAATACTTACATTCAAATTCGTTTGGCTTAAGATTCGGGTCTATTCATAAAGAGAGAGTGGATTCGACGCCGATGGCCCAGTTCACTGCACACAAAAAAGGTAAACCTCGATGCACTTATTGCTTATAGTCTTTAGTTTCTGCTTTAGTTAAAAAATTTAGCTTATTCTGCTATATTTCTTTAGTAGTTATGTAGTTCTTTGTCGTCATGTTATTTGTTTGATGTTTGGGAGCTGTTAGGATAGGATGATAACTGCTAAAATGAATTTGAAAGATGTATACTGTAGTTTGGATGCTTAGACTGAATTTCCAGGACTTAGAACCTATTTAAAGTCGAATATACATAGGATATACAGTGGGTTATCAAGGTAAGAAGAAGATATACATTCGATATATATCTGATATACACACCGTGGTGTGTATATCTTAGGTATATTGTGTATGTGATTAAAACAGATCGGCACTGAACCATCTCCATAATTGTCTTTCATATGTAAGTTTAAGTTTTATGTTTTGGTTAATGCTAATATGAAACAGTGGCAGTGAGTACTGATTATTTGTTCTTCCGTGATTTAGAGTTTGCTACTGCATATGTTTGTACCAAACAGGTCCTGAGATAGCATTAAATCATTGAAAATTTAATTCAATCCCGTTTGTTAAGTTTAAATGCCCATCGAAGTATTAGTTTGGCATAGTGATCTGAGCATGAGGTTAAGGCATTAGTTTGCGGCTTGATTCGATTCCATTCAGTAACGTATTGAATCTGTGTTGGGATGCAGTGTTTGTTTCTTATTCCCCACTGGTCGTTTATCGGATTAATCGTGACCAGTTGCTATGCCAATGTAGATTCCTTGTTTTATTGATTGAAGAGTTGTACAAATGTTAATCGCTATGTAGATTTTGAGTTATATTTTACATGTTTTAACCTCACCCGTTGATTACATCCCCCATCCGGGAAAAGACAAACAGCTTTTCGGGCCAAAAAAATTGCCATCTATTAAATCCACCCGGAAACCCAAGGGGTAGAAGGGGCCAAAAAGGGGGCCATTTTAAACATTTTTCTCTTTTTATTTTATTTTTATTTTGGGATTTAATTTG
>NC_081346.1:61779174-61813150 GCF_029784015.1 Lycium ferocissimum | reverse complement strand
AAATATCCATTTGATTGGGAATTTGAGTTCCTGCGTTAACCCGCATTTTACGGATATACTCTTTGTTAGCAACCATTGAAAATGGCTCATCTGGCTAATAAGCTTGATCACCAAGTGGGTAGAAGCGGTCGGCATATGCTTTATCGTAACTTTTGACGCTGTATTCCAATGCCGCATAACTTGATACCATTTTTCCCATTGCCTCGAAACACTTGTCAAGTGAGAATACGGCATGTGGTTTGTTTTCCACTTACCACAACTGCACGTTCTTATTCCCTCATAAACAGTATGTATGTTTCCTCCCTTACTCTGGCAATAACCTGTTCTGAATTCATACACACGTTCAGTCAGGCTATACTCGGTCATCTTGTGCAGCTGACTTTTTTGCCTGTAATGCTCCATCATTTTGAAAGGTTTTGGCATCCATGTCCCCTCATGTGCTAATATGGCTCTGGCTTGCTTAGTTCTTGTCACAAACCGCTCCACAACTTGCATGAAAGTCATTCTTACCATTACAAAAAGAACAGGTAGTCCCCGAGCAGATTTTAGCAAACTATTGAATGACTATGATGTCATGACACGTTTTAGCCTAGGTCATGCGGGCACCTACCTCTCTCACCTCGGTAGGCGAACCCTTAACTCAACATTCACAATCAATAAAATAATAACGGAAGAAGTAAAATGACGTAAGTGTCACAATATAATATAATATAGATAAGTGCGGAAGTAATGAATCCACCCAGTATCTGGTCTGGTCATATAAAAGCATCTAAATCCGAATACTAAGGTCTGAATAATAATACATAAATGGCCTCAAATCATGTCTTGAATGAAAAATAAGACATAAGCAATAGAAGAATCTTCGAGGTTAGCGGACGCCATGCTCACCCTAGAAAACCAGAGTAGAAGCTAAGGAGTCGATCAGCCACGAGTATGAGAGATAGATCCGATCTGGTACTCTGCATTCATAAAAGAATGCAGCAAGTGCAGGTCAGTACAAACAACACTACTGGTAGGCATCCTCGGCTGACTAAGCATATTTAACACAATTCAGAAAATAAAGCAGATAAGAAAATAACCCAACCAACATAAGACAATATAATCATAACCAAGTATCCATCATCACCTATGTAAACATCTAAACCCCAATATAATAAGTCTGAGTACATCCAATCCGAACCAATGACCACGGGGGAATCATCACAATCTGATCATCACAACGCAGTCACCGCAATCCGGTCATCACAACATCTCACTCAAGTCACAATGCAATGCAGTGCAATAATGGTATGAATGTGATGCCATGCCATGCAAATGAGGTGCACACATATACTCCGGCCGAAAATATCGACGTCTCGGTAGCACAACCCAGCGTGACTCGCGAAGTCTAAGTGTCACCCATCCCGGATCTTTGCCCAACAGACATACGGGACCCTAGCTAATTGCTCACAGGGGGAGTCTCACCGGCACCACCCTGGGGGACCTGCGGAGTCCATGCACTAACAACGATTCTAGAATAACATCGAAATCGGCCATACAACAATGATGCTTGAATATAACCATCGAGCATCGCCCTCCTCACAATCACTCAAAAGAGTCTTTCAAATATCAATTTTACAAATCAATGATTCCGAAATTGAACCTCGGACATCGGCCTCCTCGCAATCACTTAAGTAAAAGAGTTCATCAAGTGTCAGTTTCATATCAACAACGATTCCGGAATGGATCTTCGGACATCGGCCTTTTCACAATCCCTCAAGTAAAAGAGTTTATCAAATATCAGTTCCGCTCAATCAACGATACCAGATCATCACCGGATATCAGCCATACATGATAAATATGAGGAATGCGTGCAATGCATATGTCAATCATCAACAAGCAAGCTCAATATCACAAGTACCTCAATGGGTACGTCAATAATGCATCACATCACAATACCAACAGTGGGGTATGCCAACATATATAAATCAAGTACCAATAGTGGGTACGCCAATAAGGTATCAATAATGTCAAGCCCCAAACTATGGCCTGGGCGAAACACGGTACTCGGTGCCTTACTGCATGTGACCGAGCGAACCACATAGCTTGCTGAATCATCATGAGGCATAACATGAGCGGAATATAACGTGAATGCATGATGAGCCTTTATAAAATGCAATAAGTCATAATACTTAATCAAAATACTTGTTTAAACATGAGTGTGGAAATAACATGAATGAGCCAAAATGGCTATACGACTCCGAAAGTATGACATGACATAACTAACTTGTCCAGTCTATGAAACCTCTAATATATGTCTAAACATGGAAAATATACTCACTGGGACAAGGCCCCCAGCATACCTTAGATGCATAGCTAATCATAAAATAAAGAGTTGACTAAACCCCAAATGAGATGGGGCTCACCAATAAGCTGATACGAATCTTTATCTTCGAGGCGTATGTGTCGTCCTATAAACCCGCACTCGCATCGTGAAATGTAGGCCCTCGGAGACAATAAAAGGGACGCGACATTGAATGTACTGGTATGTAAAGCAACTGAATGAAATAACATGGGACATGAAATAACATGATGAGGGATGAAACTTGGCCATGAATATGAGTATCTGACATGGACATAATTACATATAGATATATATAATATAGGTATAAGACATGAACTAAAACTGAATATAACCTGAACATGAGCATGAAGTGTGAGTAAAGTCTGAAAATAATAAATCAATGGAAATACATGTATATATAACTGCTTGTAACGTGGGGAGTGCTATAATATAACCGACAACATGATCTGGCACTTGCGTCCTACCAGCAGAACACTCACACCTTGCCAGGGATATGAGATTTAAATAATCATAAGCATGTAAGGATCCAAACTACATAATGAAGGCGTTGCCTCCTTGCTGACAACCCTTATCCTACGGTAGCTACGTAGTTTCAGGATTTACTGAGCCTTCTTGGTTAACTAAGAAACTCCCAAACATGAACATGATATAGTTGGCTAAGAAGCCCATGATTTTCATGAAATAACTTGTAATCATGATTTCACGAAATTAACTTGTAACATGGTTTCATGAAATGACTTGTAACATGGTGTCATGAAATAACTTGTAAGCATGTTCTGAAATGATATAACATAAATACGGTTTCATATCAAATAGGTTGTAAAACATGGGTTTGAACAATATAGTTACATAATATACATAGTTTACAAGGATATGTATTAGAATTGACTTGGAATATTAGAGTAGGCTTACCTTGGTGTTCTTGATGATGGAAGAGGGTAGGAAGTCGTTCTAGGGCTTGAAGGAATGACAAATAATGATTTGAACTGATATGGATGAATATATACTGTTCTAGAAAGTTAAATTTTTTGCCCAGTAAAATACTGGCCGTATTTTGAAAGACGGGCCGTATTTTGAAATACTTGCCTATATTCTCGTGACTACACTGTGACTCTTCAAGAAATGGCTATAAATCTTTGCATAGATGTCCGTTTGACCCCCATAATATACTGTTGCAAAAGGTATTTCAAAGCTCTACAACTTTTATCAAGGAAGTTTTCCCAAATTCCAAATACGTTTTGAAATACGGGCCGTATTTCGAAATATGGTCCGTATTTAATAATGTAACCTCAAAATGCCAAATTCCAGAATGCTTAGAAATCTTTGGTACTAGTTTACGACTTGAAATACGGCCCGTATACTGAAATACGGTCACTATTCATGGGTGTAAACCCCCATCTTACAACTGAAGAGGAAATTCCATTTTCACATTCTTTATCTAGTCTTCTAAGTCTAGAATCATGGTCAAGGCTTAGGTTAAAGGTACGGGGTGTTACAAATAATCTCAAGTACCAATAGTGGGTACGCCAATAATATATCAAAGTACAATTACCAACAACGGGTATGTCAATCCTATCCGAATCAGGACAACAAGCGACATTTGTTATCTACCAACTACACATGGCATCAAGCCAACATAATGGAACAATCAAACACATATAACGGGGTGGCTAGTCCCAACACATATCAGGGCCCAACCTAAGGTAATATCCATCCAGATTTCACACCCGAAGGTTCACATGCTGTCTCCGACATCATAATCTAAATATGTGATTCGCTATACAAAGTCTCACCAAAGGTAAATCATAACCTACCTGGACTGCTGAACTACAACACCAACAAGTCACTCTTTTGCCTTACCATTCCTCTGAAGCTCAGAACCAAAGTAGTCTAAGCATAATCGAACTCTATATTAGAAATCATGAAGAATGATACTAATATTGCTATAATATCAATTAGGTTCATTTTAACCCTAGAAATTGAGAAAACGGGCCCACAAGGGCAAAACAAGAATTTCGGTGGCAAAATACCAAATTAAGTCCTAGATGATCATAACCCAACCATTAATTATTGATTTAACTCAAGAATTGGTCTATATTTGATTTCAAGTAACCCCTCCCCCCCCCCCTCCCAAATTAGGTATCATACCTAATTCTCCAAATCTGAAATTCAACGTTAAAAGTGGAAGACATGGGTTTACTAAGCTTAGATTCCACAAATTTTAGTATCAACATCATTAATTTATCAAGTACAACCCTAGGGAGAAGTCTCCCAAAACCCTCCTTCAAATTCCATTTCTAAGAAATTGAAAAGGGAAGGGGAAATCTAGGATGATAGTGATTAGAGAGGAGTAAAGGAGTAGACAAAGTTTTACCTCCAAGAATTTCCTCAATTTGTCTCCAAGAACAGCTTTCCCAAGCTTTAATATTGTGATATGAAATAATGAGGGTCTAAGACTTATTTAAGACACATTTAATGAAATGCCACTGCTCGTCACCGCTACATCGGTTGGAATGCCGCTAGGGCGGCTGGTGTGCCGCCGCACTGGTATAGCCTCGTCTACCCATCACCGTCCCAGCGGTCATCACACCGCCATAGAGGTGCTGCTGGGGCGGCTCTGGTGTCGCCATTGCGGGCACCAGACACAAGTTTTCTCAAAATTTTCTAAGTCCTTAATCGAAATTCTGGGTTATTCCCGAGGTCATCTGCTCACAACTCGACCACCTAAACCCATACAAAAATACGTTACGAACACTCGTGGTTTCAAAATTTCCAACGAAGGTCTCGTTAATTGAGTCAACAACCGGTGCCTACTTTCCATTCCCATCCAAAGTCTCGAAATGCACCACAATGCATTGGGAACCGAACAAATTATACATACAGGTTCTAAACAACCATCCGGACCTCTCGGAGTTGACAAAACTCTGAAAAAGGTCTGTTTGCCCAAAAGTCAACCTCGGGTCAAAAGTGATCCAATCAATGCTCGGGAACAGTGAAAGTGCCAAAAGAACTATAACGACCAAAAGGCTTATTGCATAAGAGCTTTTTGTTGTAAGCATTCCCCATCTCCTGCCTTCATCAGCATGTAATGTCCATTTTTCAACTTCAATTTTCTTCAACCAAGTATATACTTCTGGACTCACTTCCTTGATCGTCTCCATCCTCGCAAGCCTTTTTTTTTTTGTTGTTGCTCCATCACAGCCACCCACATCAATTTGTTGAGTGTGCCGTTTCCAAACTTCGTTTGAAAATTTTCCTTGATGTGCCTTAAACAATAGCGATGGTAAGTTAAAGGGGAGGTCCGCCACCCCTCCAAAGTAGCCATGTTGTGCATTATTCCTTGATGTCTATCAGATGGCATGCATATGCCCATATGATCCTTAATAATACTGCTACCTCAAATGTGTCAAAAACATCCCCCATGTGTCGTTGCTCTTGTTAGCGGCAATTGCAAAAGCAAGAGGGAATATCGACCCATTGACATCCATTCCTACTGCAATGAGTAGCTTGATGTTGTATGCACCATATACATGCGTGCCATCTATGGATATGATTGGCCGGCAGCGACCAAAACCATCAATAGATGGTTTGAATGCCTAAATCACATAGTTGAAAATTGTACCGCCCTGAAGCCTACACTCTACAACAGTTCCTGCATTGAATTTTTGTAGAGCTGTTATATACCTCGGTAACGTCTTGAAAGAGCCCTTCCAATTTCCATAAATCACCTCAAACGCAGGCCTACGCCTAAGATATCCCCTTCTCTTTCTTATTGTTTTTTAATATGCCTGCTTAACATTTCTAATGCAATCTTTGATGGGGATCCTACACAAGTTTAAACAAACAACACTTAGCAATGAAAATTTAATTGATGTAAGAATTATAATGAACTAGGTTGAAAAGGTTACCTTAGGGTTTGGGCAACGTCTTTAAGTAGTAATTGAGCAATCATATTTATATCTAAATTAAAAGCTGCTTGATTCTCTCCCATATCACAAATGTGACATTTGTGGAATTTTGTGATAACCCACATGCCATCGTGCATTTCAATTCCCCAAAGCATCCATTCACAGCCTTGATATTGTCGTCTACGAACTAGTCTCCATAATTTTTCTGGTTGAATCATCAACCCTATACTTCCTAATTTCTTTGTAACAATGAATTTTTACTGCCATTTGCAATGCTTTTTTTTTTATCCGAACACCATCCCTTTTTCGAAGTAGCAATCATCTTTTATAAGATTGGCTGGTTCTTTCCACATTTTTTGACGACATTGATCTTCTTCTCTGGTAAAGAGAAAGGCATCAACCCAACCTTGAAGATTGTCTTAATATGGAATATTGTCAGAATGCCACTGCATTGGGCTTTCGGGGATTGGGTTTTCCGGCAGTGGACTTTGCATCAATGCTATTAAATTTGCTTGTTGCCCACCAGATTGAACATTGACCTCTTCGTCTTCATCATCATCATCATCATCATCAGTTTGTTCTGCATTATTTGGTTCGCTATGACTTGATGAAGTCTAGCAATATTTTGGACAATCATCACCATTTTAAGAAAGGCCTCTTCCTACACGAAAAGTAACATATTTTAAATACATATATCAAATATATATATATATATATATATATATATATATATATATATTATTTAATATCAAGATAATGAACCTACCGATATTTATCTATATTGACATGGTTTGGAGAAAGATCATCTCCATCGAACTGAGCGGATTGCCCAAAATCATCATTTGGTACCACTAGCGACTTTTGTGAATAATATTCAACTCCACCAAATTGAGAGTTTTGCCCAATATTATTCATATCAAGTGTGTAACCCCTACAAACATACCAAAAAACGATATTTACTAATAAGTAAAATAAACATGTGCTACTACACAAAATAATAATTGAAAAATGAATATTTACCAATTTTCAGTGTTTGTTTGATTAAATTGCTGGCTTAGAGTTTCCAGCTGGACTTGACCACTCAAAATGTGTGTATAAGAACTAAAGTCCCCATAAGTGTTATCATGAGTAGGCTGGACTTGAGGGACTTCTTCAGGTATCTTTTCTATATACATTTCAAGAACATAAATGGGAACAACGTCCCTATATTCTTTAGGCGCCCTGAAATACTCCCTCAAAGAGTCATCATCATTGATATTCCACACACTGTAAAGCAATAATCCTTATAAAACGGTGTTTGGATATCGCGCATTCAGATAATCCATACTGCAGTGGATCGCTTTTCATTTTTATGTAGGTAAGTGACTAATGTTTCGTAGTTTAAGGTCATTGGAAACTTTACATGGGCTTTTGGTTTGATACTATAACGAACGATATTATTGTCATCAAGTATAACCCCATCCCAAAATAGAGAAACCCTAACGGTTGAAGAAGAAGAGGACATTTTTCTTTGAAGTTTGAGTTTTTTCAAGAACTTAAAAGACTTAAGCTTATGAAATGGATGAGTTTTTACCTCATCCAACATTCATATTAAATAGGCAAAATATGAGCGCAAAAGTGAACATTTAAAACACATGGGAACCCTATTGCGCATGAAAATACTGCGCAATACTTTTGCGCATGAAAATGTTGCGCAATAGGATAAGATTTTTGAAATAATGCAACATGATGTTGTCAAATCAAGCATAATGTGTCATAAAAAGTGGACAAATAATAGAGCATTGTGTTGTCAATTCAAGCATAGTGTGTCATAAAAAGCGGACAAGCATAGTGTGTCATCTATGGCTGATATATTGCTCATTTAAATGTTGCACAATACAAGTTAGTGTCATAAAAAGGGGTCAATTAATGGAGCATTGTGTTATCACATCAAGCATGGTGTGTCATAAAAAGCGTACAAGCATAGTGTGTCATCTATGGCTAATATATTGCGCATTTTAATGCTGCACAATACAAGTTGGTGTCATAAAAGGCGGTCAAATAATGAAGCATTGTGTTGTCACATCAAGCATAGTGTGTCATAAAAACGGTCAAATAATGAAGCATTGTGTTGTCACATCAAGCATAGTGTGTCATAAAAACTGCTCAAGCACAGTGTGCCATCTATGGCTGATATATTGCGCATTTAAATGTTGCGCAATACAAGTTAGTGTCATAAAAAGCGATCAAATAATGTAGTATTGTGTTGTCACATCAAACATAGTGTGTCATAAAAAGTGATCAAATAATGAAGCATTGTGTTGTCACATCAAGTATAGTTTGTCATAAAAACCGGACACACTATATTGCGCATTTAAATGTTGCGCAATATAAGTTAGTGTCATAAAAAGCAGTCAAATAATGCAAAGATTGTGTTGTCACATCAAGCATAGTGTGTCACAAAAAGAGGACACACTATATTGCGCATTTAAATGTTGCGCAATACAAGTTAGTGTCATAAAGAGTAGTATATAACATGATTGACAAACAACTAGAATTCACAATAAAATGAGTTATCATGTCATTCTATACCTAATTTGCTGATATTAGTTTTATTACATGTTTTACCCCACAAGACATATTCGAAGCAATGGGTAAGACATGAGAACTAGATGATGATTTTAAATACTCAAATAACCCAAACAATAGATTCAATCGACAATAAAATAATACAATGAGAGAGGAGTGGGATTAGCGTGTCAAGGAGGCTGCAAAGACTTGAACAAAACTTGAGGTCATTAGGGCTTAAACGCCCAAAAAAAAACGTGTTATGTCAATGCCTCGTGACACTCCACAAGAGTTGAATTTTTCTCTTAACTGTTTTGCTAAGAGAACAATCGGATGAAAATACGTTACCTAAGGGAAGAATATAGTCAACATGGTTACGTAAGATTCAGATCCAAGTGAGATTCGGACTGTGAGATGTCCGATGAAGATTAATGTTTTTTTATATATAATAAAGTAAGTAGGTAGGGTCATAATGACCAACCCCCAAGGGTACTTGGGGATTTCCATCTATATAAGTAGCATTTTATTTGTTATTAGACTACAACATTTTCAATGTTGAGTATTAGAAATGTAGATTGGTCTTTATTCCTTCTAAAGGATTTGAATTGCAGTGGTGATGATAGTTCCAATCATAGCAGCTATTCTAGTGAATCAAGCTTTCTTAATAACAATGATTTCCAACTAGACTATATAAAACCCCACCTTCTTAAAGAGCGTAATGATGATTTTTGCAGCGTGAAATATTCAGATCCACGAGAATATTTTACGGGTTACGCTGAGAATGGGCACATCAGCATGCAGAATCACAACAAGGTGCTCAATCACCCTGCCTCGAGTAGGTCCAGAAACTTGCGAACTTGTCGTACAAGGGATTAGGAAAGAAAACAACATAATGCTAGCAAGATTTTGTAGATTTTACATGCTACAATTGGCCGAAGAACTAATATCATCAACAAGTAGAGAATTAACATCTACAGAAAAAATATATGTCTTAAGAAACCCAAAATATTGTTCAGAGGACGATATTGAGGACTTCTATTCGGATGATGATTAGGGGTTATTTTGATTCACTCTCTTAGATTTTGGGTAATTCAAATTTCGGACTCGTACGGTTACTTTGTATATTTAGTTTATGATGAAGTCACCAATTTGAATATTTTTATTATGTTTTTATGTAGCATCCTCTTTGGAAGGATACCACGTACGAAACAAAAGCTAATTTTACACTTACAACGTTTAGAAGAAATTTATGCCAAAAGATATTCACAAAAATATTTAATAGCAGAAATAGGCCCATGCGAAAAAAGATTGAAAGTGCGACATTTTTTTTCCATTGTACCCTCCGAAAAATTTCTCAGATGAAATACAATATCAGAGTATCAATTTAAAATTGTAATACCCTTCTCAAATAGTCAACACATTTAAGAAACTTCGTTTTGAAATTTATATTTTCAAATCGACACCGCTGCGGGTCCATAAGATACACGAAACTCAAACTTGCGATTATCACAGAAACTAATATCTTCCTTTTAACATAATTACAAGGCAAAATGTAAACCCAGTACATGGCATGACTTGGGTTGGAAGCACACCCTAAAATAGCAAAACAAGTCACCAAGTTCAAGTTACAAGCATTTTGTCTTGTATCCAACAAGCCTTCAAAATTTCATACATAAGTGTTACATATGGATCATGTACAAGTCCCAAAAATTTTACAAGACCTAGATGCATATGCACATGTGATCTTCACTAAGGCTCCCAAAAAGTCTACTCCAAATGGCCATCTTCAAATCTCTTCCCGTACATTACCTACGATCGAAAACAACTATCGCTAAGCATAAAGCTTAGTGGTGTATAAACTTTGGGCTTGGAGGCATTAGATTCTCCAATTCCCTTATCCGTCGTAGGTAGCTCAATAAGATAATAATAAATCAAGTATACAAGTATATCAAAGTATCAAATACCTAACCTTAAAGAGTTTCAAAGTATCGATATTAATATTCGAAGGCTCAAGTGTCAAGAAAGCTTATAATTCAATTCAAGAGAGTTTGTCAAATAACCAATTTCCCCCAATATGTACGTCATGCCATCACACCAAGCACAATCAATATCAAGATGGACTGAAGCCCCAAATCAAGAAGGGTCTTCACCCAATAGTCAAGAGAATCAAGAGTCATGTTGAAAGTGGCTTTCCACTCGTACTCAAAAATGGACGAAAATCCATCATCAAGATGAAATGTAAATTCAAAGTCAAGATGGGAAAGATCCGAATCGAGAGGCATGCCGATATTTGTGATAAAGTCACCATAACAAGAAGGACAAAGTCCCAACAAGAATGCAAAATGATCAAGATATTCGTACAAGTGAGAGATTTAGCGAAAGTTTTGCAATACTTGAGATAATAACCATACAATAATATAAGATGAAGAGTAAGGAAACAACCCATCAAGATACTTCAAAAATTGAAGAGAACAAAGATATTCCAAGTTCAAGTTTATACACAAACCTGGGAGTTTTACCACACAACAAGTTATACCACAACTCGAGGAGTTCAAATCGTCTAGGCCATAGACCAACCAAAGTCCACATGGTCAAACAATTCCTCTTAGCTTGTACAAGAGAATATATACCTTAAATACACAATCAAATATCTACTTAAGTTCAATAGTTTCAGCACGTCGAAACTAAACATGAAATCGGTGAAAATCGGCTAAACTATCAAAACGAAAGAATTCAGGCGTACTACCGTCTTGTCGTCACTCGCTTTCAAAGGGGTAAACGGCAAAAATAGACTTTGTGGCCTCAATGAAAGTTGTAGATATATGTCTTGGGGTGGGTTTCAGAGAAATTCGAATCACTCCTATAGCATTTTTGTACAAAAATATATGCTCAAAATACTAACGGCCCGATGCATGTAGGGTTTGCAAAAAAAATGCGGGCAGCACCGCCCGTGCTTCATCACCCCTTTTTGAGTAAATACAAGCAAAACTGAGTTTTGGATCCTGAATGAAAGTTGTAGTGCTATGAAATAGCTTTCTATAACATCTTGAATCACTTAAAACTAAGCTTTATACAAGGAATTATGCTGAAAACACTAACGACGGTCCGCTAAAAAACGGGTTTGTAACTTACCTCAATTGTGTGGAGGCGCTCAACCAAAGCAAGTCTTGATGATTGATTTAGAGGATGAATATTATGAGAGGGGAGAGGTTTTGGTGTCTTGTTTCCTTAGATAAAACGAAATTGGAGGGGCTGTGGAGAGGATAAGAGCCAAAAGGGTATATATCTTACTTAGTAAGATAAGGATGAAAAATAATAAAATAAAATAAAAAGCGGCTGCCCGCTTTTATAAATATCTAATCCATTTAATAAATTTACTAAGATAATCA
The DNA here is from genome assembly GCF_029784015.1 of Lycium ferocissimum. Lineage (NCBI taxonomy): Eukaryota > Viridiplantae > Streptophyta > Magnoliopsida > Solanales > Solanaceae > Lycium > Lycium ferocissimum. The sequence goes on along the minus strand of NC_081346.1, from coordinate 61,800,962 downwards.
TAGAATGAGTAGTTTATATAACTGCACCATAACACTTCTAACAAGTTTCAAATATCGTCAAGTTCACATTCAGGAATTGCGAAGTAAAATATACACTTACTATCAAGATATGGTCAATCAAATATTCAAGTATTCGCTAAAAAAAAACTTTTGGGGTGTTACAACTCTCTCCCCCTTAAGAAATTTCATCCCAAAATTTACCTTAAACTAGCCTCAAAACAACTATGGATATTGAATTCGCATATCCTCTTCTCGCTCCCAGGTAGCTTCTTTGCCAGAATGATTTCTCCAAAGGACTTTTACTGAAGGAATTTTCTTGTTTCTAAGCTCTTTTTTCTCATGCGCCAAGATTTGGATAGGTTTCTCTTCATATGTCAAGTAAGGACTGACCTAAATGGATTCTACCGGACTAACATGAGATGGATTCGAGCGATATCTTCTAAGCATAGAAACATAGAAGACATTGTGGATTTTATCTAACTCCAGTGGGAGAGCTAGTTTATATGCAACTGGACCAACTCTCTCAAGTACTTAATATGGTCCAATAAATCGAGGACTAAGTTTTCCTTTTTGGCCGAATCTCATAATCTTCTTCCATGGAGAAACCTTTAAAAATACCTTATCTCCCACTTGATATTCAATTTCACGCCTCTTAAGATCAGCATAAGACTTTTGTCTATTCGAGGCAATTTTTAGATGATCCTTGATGATTTTTACCTTATCTTCAGTTTGTTGCACAATCTCAGGACCAACCAATTTTATTTCACCAACTTCACTCTAACAAAGAGGAGTTCTACACTTTCTCCCATATAAGGCTTCGTAGGGAGGCATGCCAATACTTGATTGGTAGCTATTATTGTAAGAGAACTCTATGAAGGCTAGGTGTCTGTCCCAACTACCCTCAAATTCCATAATGCAAGCTCGAAGCATATCTTCTAAAATTTGAATCACCCTCTCGGACTGGCCGTCTGTCTGAGGATGGAAAGAAGTACTAAAGTTCAACCTAGTGCCCAAAGCTTCTTGCAAGCTAGTCCAGAATCTGGATGTAAACCTTGGGTCTCGGTCAGATACAATAGAAATTGGAACTCCATGCAGCCTCACAATCTCATTAACGTACAATTATGCTAAACGTTCAAGTGGGTAGTCCATTTTGATGGCCAAGAAATGAGCACTCTTGGTTAGTCTATCAACTATAACCCAAATTGCATCATGATTTCTTTGAGTACGTGGAAGCCTAGAAACAAAGTCTTCCATTTCCATTCAGGTATCGATAAGGGTTGTAACAAACTAGTTGGGACTTGATGATCGGCTTTTATTTGTTGACAAACTAAGCATTTAGAAATAAGTTCCGCAATGTCCTTCTTCATCCCATTCCACCAGTAGTGCTCTTTGATGGTTTAGTACATTTTAGTACCTCCAAGATGCATTGCATCTGGTGAAGTATGTGCTTCATTCAAAATTTCTTTCCTCAAGTTGTCATCTTTAGGAACACATAACCTATTTCGATAAATAGAACACCATCCTCCCTTAATTTAAAATCAATCTTTCCTCCGAGTTGAACTTCTTTGATCAATTTCACAAGCTTCTCATCTAACTTCTCCGTGCTTCTTTCACCGTTCAAGTAGAATCGCTTGACTTGCAAACTAGCAACACTAGAGCCATCGAATTAAATGCAAGACAAGCATTCATGTAGCTCTTAATTTAAGAAACAAAGGCAAATGACTTAGAGATAAACTAGCAAGGGCTTTGCGACTTAGAGCATCTGCCACCACATTGGCTTTACCCGGATGATAATCAATCGTGCAGTTATAATCTTTAATGAGTTCAAGCCATCTATGTTGTCTCAAATTCAACCCTTTCTGTGTACCCAAGTACTTCAAAATCTTGTGATCAGTAAATATGTGACACTTTTTGCCATATAAGTAATGCCTCCAATTTTTCAAAGCAAACACTATGGCAGCGAGCTCAAGGTCATGAGTAGGATAGTTTAATTCATGTGGTTTCAATTTTCGAGAGGGATACACAACCACTTTCCCTTCCTGCATCAGGACACAACCTAAACCATGATGAGAAGCATCACTATATATCACATACTCTTTCCCTTCAATTGGCAGAGTGAGTATAGGAGCTTGTGTCAATAAGGATTTGAGCTTTTTAAAGCTCTCTTGGCATTTGTCATCCCAGAAGAACTTGACATCCTTTCTCAAAAGTTTAGTCAAAGGAGAGGCTATAATGGAGAAGACTTTGACAAACCTTCTATAGTATCCCACTAAGCCCAAGAAACATCTTACTTCAGTTAGACTTTTAGGTGGTTTCCATTCAACAATAGCTTGAATCTTACTAGGATCCACCTTCACACCTTCAGCTGGCACAACATGTCCCAGAAAAGCCACTTCACCAAGCCAAAATTCACATTTGGAAAGCTTAGCATAAAGCCTTTTCTCTTCCAAAATTTGCAAAACAATCCGGAGATGCTTTTCATGATCTTCACTATTCTTGGAATATATTAAAATGTAATCTATAAAGACCACCACAAATTGATCAAGATAAGGCTTAAACACGCGATTCATCAGATCCATGAATGCCGTCGGAGGATTTGTCAACCCGAATGGCATCACCAAAAATTCATAATGACCATACCGAGTCCTAAAGGCAGTATTAGGGACATCTTGTTCACTTACCCGCAGTTGTTAATACCCAGGCCTCAAGTCAATTTTTCAGAACAACCTAACACCCTTTAGCTGGTCAAATAAATCATCAATCCTAGGCAATGGATATCTATTCTTAATTGTTACCTTGTTCAGTTACCGGTAATCAATACAAAGCCTAAGAGTTCCATCTTTCTTTTTCACAAATAAAACAAGAGCTCCCCAGGGAGAAACACTTGGGCGAATAAAACCTTTCTCAAGAAGTTCTTGCAATTGAATTTTCATCCGCTCCAACCACTGCTCGGCATCCATAGGATCAACAGTGCCTTCAAACTCAACTCCACCCATTTTTATCATTTTCTCAAAGTTCATTTCATTAGGGTCGGGCATTCTTCTAGCCATGTGACGAAAGAATTCAGTCATTTGTTGAAAAAGAGGATCAACAATAGGAGTATTATGACTTATTTGAGGATGTGGCCCAACTCTTGTACCCTGATTATTTCCCACTTCAGATCCGCTAGTAAGAGGAAGATTAGAATCAGAAAAATGCTCTACAGCCCCTTCTTGTAAGTGAGGTTGGACATTAGAGTTATTTAAACCCTCACGAGCGGCTTCCATAGGTCTATTAGAGGAAGAAGAGGCCATAACTTAATTCCTACATAAGGGAAGATCACATTGCATTAGGGACATGTACATGATGCATATGCACAATACACTCAATAAAACATGTTAAAAAAAAAGGAACAAGTATACCAACAAGTCACAACAAAAGTCCTAGAATCACAAACCTAGGCTCCGATACCAAACTTGTAGCATCCCCTTTGGGAGGAAACCACTTACGAAACAAAAGTTAATTTCACACTTACAATGTTTAGAAGAAATTTATTCCAAAAGATATTAACAAAAATATTTAATAGCGAAAATAGGCCCATGCGAAAAAGGGTTGAAAGTGCGACATTTTTTTCCATTGTACTCTTCGAAAAATTTCTCAGATGAAATACAATATCAGAGTATCAATTTAAAATGGTAATGCCCTTCTCAAATAGTCAACACATTTAAGAAACTTCGTTTTGAAATTTATATTTTCAAATCGACACCGTTGCGGGTCCATAAGATACACGAAACTCAAACTTGCTATTATCATAGAAACTAGCATCTTCCTTTGTACATAATTACAAGGCAAAATGTAAACCCAGTACATGGAATGACTTGGGTTGGAAGCACACCCTAAAATAGCAAAACAAGTCACCAAGTTCAAGTTACAAGAATATGGTCTTGCATCCAACAAGCCTTCAAAATTTCATACATAAGTGTTACATATGGATCATGTACAAGTCCCAAAAATTTTACAAGACCTAGATGCATATGCAAATGTGATATTCACTAAGGCTCCCAAAAAGTCTACTCCAAATGGCCATCTTCAAATCTCTTCTTGTACATTACCTACGATAGAAAACAACTATTTACTAAAGCTTATTGGCGTATAAACTTTGGGCTTGGAGGCATTAGATTCTCCAATTCCCTTATCTGCCGTAGGTAGCTCAATAAGATAATAATAAATCATGTATACAAGTATACCAAACCTTAAAGAGTTTCAAAGTATCGATATCAATATTCGAAGGCTCAAGTGTCAAGAAAGCTTATAATTCAATTCAAGAGAGTTTGTCAAATAACCAATTTCACCCAATATGTACGTCATGCCATCACACCAAGCACAATCAATATCAAGATGGACCGAAGCCCCAAATCAAGAAGGGTCGTCACCCAATAGTCAAGAGAATCAAGAGCCGTGTTGAAAGTGGCTTTCCACCTTCGTGCCGAAAATGGACGAAAATCCATCATCAAGACGAAATGTAAACCCAAAGTCAAGATGGGCAAGATCCGAATCGAGAGGCATGCCGATATCAGTGACAAAGTCAGCGTAACAAGAAGAACAAAGTCCCAACAAGAATGCAAAATGATCAATCAATTCGTACAAGTGGGCGATTTAGCGAAAGTTTTGCAATAATGGAGATAATAACCATACAATCATATAAGATGAAGAGTAAGGAAACAACCCATCAAGATACTTCAAAACTTCCAGAAAACAAACATATTCCAAGTTCAAGTTTATACACAAACCTTGGCGTTTTACCGCACAACAAGTTCTACCACAACTCGAGGAGTTCAAATCGTCTACGCCATAAACCAACCAAAGTCCACTTCATCAAACAATTCCTCTTAGCTTGTACAAGAGAATATATACCTTAAATACACAATCAAATATCTATTTAAGTTCAATAGTTTCAGCACGTCGAAACTAAACATGAAATCAGTGAAAATCAGCTTAAACTATCAAAATAGGAATTCTGGACAGTACTACTGTCTTGTACTGTCGCTCAGTTTCAAAGGGGTAAAAGGCAAAAATAGACTTTGTGGCCTTAATGAAAGTTGTAGATATATGTCTTGGGGTTTCAGAGAAATTCGAATCACTCCTATAGCATTTTTTTAAGAAATGATATGCTCAAAATACTAACAGCAGTACATGTAGGGTTTGCAAAACAGAAATCTGGGCAGCACCTGCCCTGTACTTCATCACCCCTTTTTGAGTAAATACAAGCAAAACTGGGTTTTAGATCCTAAACAAAAGTTGTAGGGCTATGAAATAGCTTTCTGTAACATCTTGAATCACTTAAAACTAAGCTTTATACATGGAATTATGCTGAAACACTAACAACAGTCCAGTCCAAAAACGGGTTTGTAACTTACCTCAATCGTGTGGAGCTGCTTGGGGCTCAACCAAAGCAAGTCTTGATGATTGATTTAGAGGATGAATATTATGAGGCGGGAGAGGTTTTGGTGTCTTTTTTCCTTGGGGAAAACGAAATTGAAGGGGTGGTGGAGAGGATAAGAGCCAAAAGGGTATATATCTTACTTAGTAAGATAAGGATGAAAAATAATAAAATAAAATAAAAAAGGGCTGCCCACTTTTATAAATATCTAATCCATTTAATAAATTTATTAGGATCATCATAGGAGGAGTAGTTTATATAACTACACCATAACACTTCTAACAAGTTTCAAATATCATCAAGTTCACATTCAGGAATTGCGAAGTAAAATATACCCTTACTATCAAGATATGGTCAATCAAAAATTCAAGTATTTGCTAAAAAAAACTTTTGGGGTGTTACATTTTAATTTTCTTTGAATGTTATAGTCTATTATTAATTTAAATAATATTCTTAGATTCAATAATACATAAAAATTCAACAAAAAAAAACAGATAAATTAGTACATAAAGGGTGAGGATTACATAATAAATGAAAACATGCCACTAGTAAGAACAAAGTATTTAAAAATAACAAAATAAATAGAAAATACATAGAAATATTAAATTAAATAAACAAAATACATAGAAATAATAAACAACAACAAGATAGTACAAACAATCTTCCAAATTTTCAGTATTTCTTTCAAAGCATTTTTCTCGCGTTGAATTTCTCTAAGGTTAGCCTTGAGAAAACTTTGTTTTTCTTTGGATTGTTTTAATTAGCATGACCTCCAAAAGGTCAATCTTTTCTTTAGCTTCCATAAGCTTAAATTGCAAGTCAAACTTCACGATATATCTTGAGATACGTGAAGTTGCAGTATCTCTATCAACAGGAGGCTTTTTAATCTTCGCTGCCATCGTTTTATCCATGGGGATGCTATCTTCCCAACAAAAATGTTTGCAACCGCCCATATTCTATAAACATTACAAGAAAATCAGTTTTTAAACGTATATTATGTAGATAATGTGAAAATAATTTAAACCCTAAAAAAATTTAAAAACACTTACTTCGGGCACTTTACAACGCCAAAAATGATGCCCCGATTTATCTTCAGTCCTTGATGTTTTTAGCTTACAATAACAACCACATTCACAAACATCGGGTTCTATAGCAAAGTTTGACGTTTCAGAGCTTTGAGACATGATTTTAGTGGGGGGGGGGGGGGGTGGAAGGTCTTCTAAAGTATGTTGAAAGAGTGAAAATGGAGGAGGTGAAGAAGAGTAGCTTGGAAAATGAAGCTGGACGGAAATTATTGAATCTGTATTGTGCACTAATTTATTGCGCAATAGGGAAGAAATGCAAAATTGCAGTTTGGTCCTATTGCGCACTAAATTAGTGCGCAAAGGTTACTTCGGTAACTTCTTTTTGGGGGTATTTTGGTGACTTTTGACACTTTTTGGATTAAAAAAGTTGCGGACTCGTCCAAAATGCTCCATGATATAACTTAACACTTAACTCAAAATTTCATTTATCAGACATTCCAACTTCGTTCTAACGCCCTAAGCATTCGTTTTCCTCCTCTCCTCATCCTCCAATGTCAAGGTAAGATCGCTTTAATGATTCCTAAGTAATTCTAACATTAAGTCATGAATTGTAACATGATTCTTCAACCAAAACATACGATTTCCAAGGTAAATCCTTCCCAAGCAATTCAAAGCTAAGAGTTTTGGTGTTCTTCGTCAGAGAAGCAGTTTAGTTCGTTGGATTGGAGTGTTTACAGGCATGTAAGGTTTCTATCTACGTGTGGGAACATCTTTGTTCTTCCCCACGCCATGTTCTCCCATTATTAAGCAAGAGTTCACTAAACTAGGGTTTTTAGCCAAGTCCATGATAACCCTAAGTTCATGTACCATGATTTACCTCTCCCATTATTATGTAAGAGTTCACTAAACTAGGGTTTTTAGCTAAATCCATGATAACCCTAAGTTCACATACCATGATTTACCATGTTTGAAATATATATTCGTTGTTGTATTCCTAATCTTCCGTTTTGGTTATTGGGAATCCGTCCGTAATCCATGAAAACCCATATATTGCATTTCATGGGTTCCTATGTGCAGGTTATGAAATATTATGCTTACTTTCATCAATATCCTACATGTCTACACGTCTTAATGCAAAAAAAATTATATAATCTTTGTCCATATTATGATACAAGAGATCCATGTTATAATACAAGTCATGTTTTTACGAAATTTATGGGCTTCTCAGCCAACTATATCATGTTCATGTTATCGGGAGTTGCACAGATTATCGAGAAGGTTTTATACCTGAAACTATGTATGCCAACATAGGATAGGATCGCTCCGCCAGTAGGACAATTCCTTTATTTGTTCTCCATTGAGGGATTTTGGATCCATTCATGTTCATGTTCATTTTCATGTTCATGTCTTGTACCCCGGCAAAGTACAGGATGGCTTAGCTAGTCGGGCAAAGATCAGACGTCACGTATTAACGTGGTGGTTAGATATCGGTTATACTAATGCTCTCCCACATATATTTTTACTCATGTTATATATATATATATATATATATATATATATATATATATATATATATATATATATATATATATTTATGTTCATGTTCGCAGGATATTCATGTTCATGACCAGGTTTTCGAGTTTCGGTTTCAGTTTCAGCTCTGAACCATCGCAGAATAGGTCAGAGGATGAGGGAAGTTAGAAATAAACTTATGCTTCACGCTAGTTATTCAAAACACAACAATAAAACATGATGATTAGCAGGTGGTTACAAATAGTAAGTCGTGAGTAGATGTAGTGAATTACTAATTCCATCAGGGCTAGTACAGGTACGATTTGGTATCCTTGGTCAGGTTAATGCTAGTAAGTAGGTAACAGTTGGAGTAGTGTGTGTTAAAGCCCAGTGAGTTAAAATTAAAAACTAATTACAGTGTCAGTTGTAGAAGAAAACCAGTTAGGCAGAACTAACATAATGATCAGATAGCAACTTATTGCTAAACATAAGGAATCCTCAGTTTAAAATGTCAGCTTTGGAACTAAGGGGGAGATGGTATGACTAGGTACCAAGGTATATCTATTCCTTATATTAATAAGTGTCGAGAAAGAAAAGTTTAAGGTAATGTTAAGTTCCCAATCCTGGAGTAATTCATGTACTAGGTGGTACTTATGCCTTGAAGTACTCTACTCATACCTTACATACTATATCGTGCCCATGTTAGCATTTTACACTCCATGAAAAGGATTGAAGAATAAAGACTCCATTCACGATAGTGGTCTATGCAAAAGACGTGTTCTTTCATGTTTTGCATATCAGGTTGTGACCATGTATAAAGCAAAAAAAAAAATGTATCCTTTTCTCACGTATCCATCGTATTTTTTTGTACCCATGTCATGTCTATTCTTTTAAAATGAAGTGTCCCATATGATTTGTTGTCACGACCCAATTTGGCTAAGCCGTGCGGGCACTTACCTTTCCCACCTAGGTAAGCGAACCCTCATCCCAATGATAATAAAGGCATAAATAAATAAATCAATTAAGCAGAAGAGAATAATTATGTAAGTCTTAAGATAATAAAATAGAAAAAGTGCGAAAAAATAAAATACACCCAGGGTTTGGTCTAAGTCATACAAGAGCATTTAAAATTTGAAATATACAAGTCTGGAAATATGATAATATATCAAATCTGTATATGTCTCGGAATGGAAAAGTAAGACATCAATACGGAGGAGTCTTCAAGGTAGCGGACATCTCGTGCTCACCCTGTCGACTCGAAGCAGTCCTGATAGCGACTATCAGCCACGAGAGATCGAAGAAGACCCCAATCTAGAACTTTGCACATATAACAGAATGCAGCAAGTGCAGGTCAGTACAAACCACAGTACTGGTAGGTATCGTAGGCCGACTAAGTATAGCTAACATAATCCAGACAATAAAGCAAGATAGGAAGATAAATCAACAAGTATAAGTAAACACAATCGGAACCAAGTACACGTCATCGCCTAGGTAGCACATCTAAACCCAAATGTGCCAAGTCTCAATATGTCCAATCCTAAACCAACATCACAAGTAATACACCATATCATCATAATATAAGCCATGATGCAATGCAATGCAATAATGTATGAATGCAAATGCAATGCTGTGTACCCCCATGTACTCCAGACGGAATACCTCCACGTCTCGGTAGCACAACCCAAGGCGACTCGCGAAGCCTAAGTGCTACTCATCCCAGATCTTTGTCCAATAGACAAACGAGACTCCAGATCTTTGCCCACGGAGGATTTTTGTCAGCACCACCCTGTGGGACCCGCGGAGTCCATGCACTCACTCAATCGACGATTTCGTGACAACTATCGGATATCGGACTCTCACATCACTCTCATTCAAATCGAGCCCAGCTCATCACAGTGTTTCATCAAGTATCAACAATGTATTAATAGTATATCATGAAGGATGAGAATGCGTGTAATGTATGTGTCAACATCAATAATCAATCAATATCACAAGTACCAAACATGGGTACGTTAACAATATCATGAAAGACTACACAAGTCATATGGAACCATATCCTCGTAGCAACATCAACAAGTAAGGTACTACAATATTACAAACACGATGGACAACGGTCCCCAATATCTACTATCAACACATGGCATGAAGCCAACAACGATAGAACAATCAAGTCACAACACAACAGGGCCCATCCTAAGATAATATCCAACCCAACTTTATACCTAAAGGTTTACATGCTGTCTTCGATAATATCATCTAAATATGTGCTTCGCTAGACAAAGTCTCACCAAGGGTAAGCCAAACTTACCTGGATGGCCGAACAAAAATACACCAACAACCACTCCTTAGCCTTGCCCTTCCGCTGAGCCTAAAGATCAAGAAATTCTATGCATATTTGAAATCTAGATTAGAAATCATGAAGATCGATACCTATATTGCTATCATTCAAATTAGGTTAAAACCAACCCTAAAATCTGGAGAAACGGGGCCCACAAGGTCAAAACTAAAAATTCGGGGGTAAAATATCCAATTAAATACTAGGTGATCGAAAACCATCAACTAATTACTAAATTAACTCAAGGATTCATCCAATTTCAAAATCTAAGCAAAACCCCCAATTTTGGGTATAAACCCTAACTCTTAGATTCAAGAATTCAACACTAATAATGCAAGATATATGATTAACAACCATAATTACATCATAATCTAGCATAAACCCAATCAATTTCATCATTTAAAAGCCTAACTAGAATATCCATTAAATCCACTTTTATCTTTCATTACTAAGGAACTAACAAGGAAAGAGGATTTCTAAGATGATTAGGAATAAATAATGAGTACGGAGATTAGCAGGACTTACCACCAAGAATTTTCCCGAAGAATCTTCCAGAACAGTTCGCAAGAGCTCAATTTTTGTAATGGTAACAAATGATAGACTAAGGGCTTTTAATACACACTTAATGAAAATAACAGGCCCGATACCGTTACGACGGCATCGAGACCGCCACAGTACCACCGCCCTGACGTCCACTCAGAGCGCCGGGATGGTCAGGAAAAAATAGGCTCACGTCGCTATGGTGGTGCCGCTGGGACGGTACTGGTGCCGCCCTGGCGGACATCATGTACAAGAAATTCCAATTATTTCCCAAGTCTTAACCGAAATCCCTACCAACTCCCGAGGCCATCTACTCATAAACCACATGCACATACCCACATAAAAACACGTTACGAACGCACTCGTGGCCTCAGAATTCCTAGCGGAGGTCTCGTTGATCGAGTCAACCCCCGATACCTCAATTTCAACTTACCAACCCAAGCCCCAAAATGCATATGAGTGCATTGGGAACCGAACCAGATGTACACACAAGTTCTAAATGAACATCCGAACATCTCAAAATTGATGGATTTTTGAAAAAGGTTCGTTTACCCAAAAATCAACTTTAAGTCAACTCTTTTCGCTTTAAGCCCAAATTTCAGAAAAAGTTGCTCGAATAAGATCTAGACACCTCGGGAAGCATGTCAATGGTCCTCTCAGGTCAAAAGTGAGCTAACCAAGCTCGAAAAGAGGAAAAAGTGCTGGAAAGACTATAACGACCAAACGGGTCGTTACATCAGATACCAATTAAACCATTGCTCGTCCTCGAGTGAAAAAGGGAAAGGAGCCGGGAAATACCTAAATCAATAAACAACTGGGGATATCGCCTACGCATGTTGGACTCAGTCTCCCAAGTAGCCTCTTTAACAGGATGGTGCTTCCATTGCACCTTCACTGAAGTAATCTCCTTCGACCTCAACTTTCGAACCTGCCTATCTAAGATCGCACTGGGCTCCTCCTCACAGGTCAAATTCTCTTCAAGTCAGATCGAATCCCAATGAACAATGTAAGTACCATCGGCGTGGTACTTCTTCAAAGAAAGAAACATAAAAAATCGGATGAACTCCCGCCAAACCAGGCAGCATGGCTAACTCATAAGCAACATCGCCCACACGGTCAATAATCTCAAACAGGCCAATATACATAGGGCTCAACTTGCCCCTCTTCCCAAACCTCGTAACACCCTTCATGGGTGAATCCTTCAATAGAACCTAGTCATAACCGCAAACTCTAAATCTCGAACCTTCCGGACCGCATACATCTTCTGTCGACTCTGAGCTGCCAAATGCTTGGCCTGAATAACTCTCACTTTATCTAGAGACTCTCTCAACAGATCCGTACCCAAGGTCGAACCTTGAACCCATCAAACCAGCCAACCATAGATCTACACCTCGTACCATATAAAGCCTGAAAAAGCATCGTGCCAATACTCGAATGATAATTGTTGTTGTACACAAACTCTTCCAATGGTAAGTGCTGATCCCTATGACCACTAAAATAAATAACACATGCTCTCGACATATCCTCGAGCACCTGAATGGTCCGCTCGAACTAGCCATTGGTCTGGGGATGAAAAGCTATGCTGAGATCCAATCGGGTACACAACTCCTCATGAAAATCCCTACCAAATCGGGAAGTGAAGATAGTACCCGTCATCAGATACAAAAGAAATAGGAACCCCACGCAATCTCATAACATTCTGAATATGCAACTTGACTAACTTCTCCGTGGTATAAGAAATCTGAATCGGAATAAAGTGAGCGAACTTAGTCAACCGATCAACTATCACCCAAATAGAATCTAACTTGCCCAGGGTCTTTGAAAGACCCAAAACAAAATACATGGCAATCTCTGCGCTACTTCCACTGGGAATGGGCATCTACGGAGTACACAAAATGTCGGCGCGATGCTACTTCTACCTCGGGCCGACAATTCTCACACTTAGCCATAAAGTCAACTATATCCCTCTTCATCCAACGCCACCAATAGTGCTGCCTCAGATCACAACATCTTAGTCGCATACGGATGAATGGAATATCGGGAGCTATGAGCCTCGGACAAGATCAACTGAATCAAATCCCCAACACGAGGAACGCACATGCGCCTCTTAATCCTCAAAATGTCCTCAGGATCAATCACGGCCTCCTTGGCCTCACCCTTCAAAACTTTATCTCAAATTTTGCACAACTGAGCATCCTCAAACTGATGAGTCCTGATCTGGTCCAACAAGAATGACCTCACCTCTACACAAGAAAACCCCCGGACGTAGTACGAACCTCGTGGACAAATCGGACGCTTCGGAATAATCCGCTTGAGATAAACTCCCCATACTCATTGCCTTCGCGACTTAAGGCATCGTCACTACATCGTTTTCCCCGGATGATAAAGAACGTAGACGTCATAGTCCCTTCGAGAGTTCCATCTATATTGGCCGGCCGAAATTAAGATCTCTCTGGAAAAACACATGCTGAAGGCTACTATGATCGGTGAAAACCTCACAATGGACATAGTACAAATAGTGCCTCTAAATCTTTAAAGTGAAGACAACGGTCAATAACTCCAACTCATGGGTAGGGTAATTTTTCTAATTAATCTTTAACTGATTGAAGTATAAGCTTATCACTATACCCTTTTCCGCATCAACATTAACACACAACCACGAAAGTGATGCATCACAATAGACCACAAAATCCTTACCCTTCACGGGTAATGCTAAGATCGAGGCTGAAGTCAAAAAAAGTTTGAGCTTTTCAAAGCTCTCCTCACAATCATCTAACCACTAGAAGGGAAGAGCCTTCTGAGTCAATCTAGTCAAAGATGAACCAATAGCTGCAAAACCATTCACAATGCGACGGTAATAACTGGCCAAACCCACAAAACTACGAACCTCAGTAGCAGTAGTTGGCCTCACCCAACCCTTACAGCCTCAATCTTCTGCGGGTCAACTATAATCTCATCCTTAAACACAACGTGGCACAAGAATGCCACAGACTCCAACTAGAACTCACACATAGAAAACTTAGCAAACAGGCTATGCTTTTTCAACAACCCAAGAACAACACGAAGATGGCTCTCATGCTCCTTCATACTCTTGGAATACACCAAGATATCATCAATAAACACAATCATGAAAGAATCAAGGAATGGCCTAAAGAGGTTATTCATCAAAGTCATAAATGCAGCCAGGGCATTAGTAAGCACAAAGGACATTACTAGAAACTCATAGTGGCCATATCTCGTTCGAAAGGCTATCTTCGGAATATTCTCAGACCTGATCCTCAACTGGTGATAGCCTGCACGCAATTCAATCTTTGAAAATACTGAGGCACCCTGAAACTGGTCAAATAAATCATCAATACGAGGTATAGTGGTCACGACCCAAATCGATGAGCTGTGACGGGAGTCTGACCTCTAGCGACCAAACACCCCTAAACACGTATCTGCAACATACTGAACATCAAAGGCCCATAAATGGCATAAACTGATCTCATAAGAGGGAAACATCAGAACTCTATAGAATCTGCATATATATATACACAACATGCGGAAGAATAGTGCGAGCCGGGTCGCCTACGTATGCGTACACAAAAGAATGAAGAACGACAAGGCTACATCATCCGACTACTACATACAACTGCTTACGGACCTGCGGAATAAAAGGGCGTAAAAGGACGGGACGAGAGACTCCCGTCATACCCATATGTACAATATCCAAAAAGGGGCATGCCAAAAGCGGCCGATCGTAGCCCTCCGATCGAAAGGGGTACTAACCATCTGCTAGAATGTACGTCTGCCGAGCCGACCACTTGTCACGTTCGTACCTGCGAACGCAAACCCGACCCCGAGCAACGAGGAGTCGGTACGATAATGTGCGAGTATACGTAAGGCATAACAACGACATATATACGTAAGAGTCGCGCGGATAAGATGGACTCCGTAAACCGAAACGCATCGACTCGTACGTACTTGTACGAACTAGTATTCGCTAAATCTCGTGTAGTCGATAATGCCTCTCGACGGGCACATAATATGCATGCTTTCTTACCTATCAATGACGGTCGTGCGTCTATATGCGTGCGTATATAACGCTCGCTATGTGTGCGTATAAACGCCTAATGTATGTACGTATATAACACCTGTAAGCCTCTATGGCATCTCATCATATCATATTGGCTCCTCTGTGGCCATAATCAATATCATCATCATAGTAGTAATGCGTATATAACGCCTATATCTCTCCTCATACTTTACATGTATCTAATTTTCGCGTATATAACGCCTTCTAGTCACGGGTCAATGTACATAAATATATAATGAATGTAATGTATGAATAAACTGTATGCACAGAACTGGCTACATTAAGACTAGACCCGTATGAATGTAAGGATTGCTCATAAATAGGATACATGAACATCAAAGATCGAAGTACTTTAACGCTTCTAAGAGTAGAGTAATATGAAAGCTCGCTTACTCGCTTGTTGGATCATATCATAGGAGCATGCCAAAAGAAGGAAAGAATGACCTTAACATACATGGAAGTATACTCAATCGTCCAACTTCTACCTCTCGAACTTGCAAGTCTACAATTAAGATAACATAGGGCTTAATTAGGCTATTTACTTCGCTTACTAACCCATCCTCAATTACGTATAAAGCTCAACGAACTATAGACAATAATTTCCTTTGTAAGCTTACAACTCTCCAACTTCTCATTCGATCCCACGTCAACTACAATACTCACATCAACAATGACAACACACACACACACACACACACACACACACACACATATATATATATAAAAATATACGTAAACCCATTTTCAATCATCTCTTAAAATAACCCTATATCACCACATTGCCCTTCATCAACTTAACACTTTAACAATTACCTTCTCTTCACTTAACATCACTAAAATTCTTGATAACCAACTTAAATATAAGTGTAGAAATCATTTACATACCTTTGGTGGTGGGGGGGGGGGGGAGGTCAAGGATCTCAAAAATCACTTCAACTTCAACTCCCTAAACTTCACAACTTTGAAAAAACTCTAGAAGCAACCTTCTTCTTCACAATCTCGGGTTTACGGGGTTCGGGTCTTGTCATATCTTCACTAATATGATAGAAAATATTGGGAGAGAATCTATTAGGGTTTTTCTGATTTGGAAAGGAGTAAAATATGAAATAAGGTCACGAACTACCTATTTATACTTGAAAGCCAAAAAGGCTACAGCAGTCTGGTTCGACGAGCGGGTCGACGGCCCGCCGATATGTCGACGGTCCGTCTCCGTCGACATGTCAACGGTTCGTCGACCTGAACCTGCAGATTCAAGGCTGCGGGATCCTGTCGACGCTGCACATTTAAGGTCCGTCAACCATGTCGTCGACCCGTCGATGATGACTGGTGTCCTGCAGATTTTTCTGATTCAGTTTAGATCGCGTCGATTATATTCGTTCAACTTCTAACTCTATAAATTGCCACGAATATCTGCTGGTACCCTTGTACACGAGGCAAGACATTTTCTACCTCCAACTCGGGATCGAGTCTCTATTCCAAAGGCATACCCGACTAGAAAACCATAGGTTCTACTACTATGAACACGAGGGGTGTAACAATAGGGCAATTGTTCCGAATGGTATCCTTGTTCAGCTGGCGATAATCAATGCACATCCTCATGGTCCCATCTTTCTTCTTCATAAGTAACACAGGAGCACCCCAAGGGGAGACAGCTCGTGCGATGAACCCGTTGCCCGCAAAATCCTCAGAATCGTTCTTAAGCTCTTTCAACTGGGCAGGTGTCATCCGATATGGCAAAGTAGAAATAGGGCGAGTGCTCGGATCCAAGTCAATATAAAAATCAATGTCACGATTGGGTGGCATGCCCGACAGATCAGACGGGAATACCTCCGCGACCTCGCTCAAGATAGGAATGGACTCAAGGGGTGGAGATATAACAGTCGTGTCTCGCACATGAGCCAGATAGGCTAAACACCCCTTATTGACTAAATTCTTTGCCTGAATGAAGGAAATGATCTTCTTCGGAGCGGGTCTAGGTGTACCCCTCCACTCAAGTCTAGAAATACCTGGCATGGCTAAAGTAACTATCTTGGCGTGACAGTCCAATATCGCATGATAAGGAGAAAGCCAGGACATACCCAAGATAATATCAAAGCCCACCATATCATGAATCATCAAATCTACCCAGGTGTCATATCCCATATAAGCAACCAAACAGGACCAAAGAAACTCGATCAACAATCATAGAATCTCCAACTGGAATAGACATATGAACAGGTATATCTATGCTATCATAAGGCAAATCCCAACGAACGGCATGATATGCAAACACATACGAATAAGTGGATCTACGATCAAATAACACCGATGCTGCTAAAAAATGGTACCTACAATAACAATATATGAGGCCTCTGCCTCGGACCTACCCGAAAACGAGTAACAATGGACCCTACCACGTCCAGTCTGAGATTCCCCTCTCACCCTCTGGGACCAATCTCTAACTGCCTGGGATCTACCTCTAGAACTCTGAGAACCACCGCGGCCTGACTGAGCACCGCCCCTCTGAGAAGTACCCCCTCGACCACCAGACGATGTTGAAGTCCTCTGTGGCTGATAATACCGTCTGGGTCGGGAACATCTCCTAACAATATGCCTAACCTCTCCATATGAAAAATAGATCAGAGGGGATGAAGGCTGATAAATTGAAGCTGAGGACCCTGATGAAACAATCCTGTTTACCGGTCGAGAAAATGAACTCTCGAGAGCTCTCTGTGTGGGTGCCTCACTAGAGGAAATCTGTAAAGCTGAGTACACAGGGCGGCTAGAATATGGCTAATACAGCCTAAAAGACTGACCGGCGCCTCTCAAACTAGAACCACCATAACTCCCAGTCTGACGCGGTCTCTTGTCACCACTACCTCCAAATGCACGGGCATGGCGGCACCGATCAAACGACATGTGCGACTATGGACTGGAAGAAAGCCCCCATGGCCTCCATTTGAAGGCAAGAAATTTGAAGAGGACCAACCAACCCACTAACAAAACACCTAATCTTGTCAGGCTCAGTAGGGATCAAGGGGGTGAAATAACGAGCCAGATACAGATAACGAGTCATATAGGCCTCCACAGTTATACTTCTCTATTGTAGATGTCAAGACTCCTCCCTACGCGCCTCTCTCAAAGACCAGGGCACATACTTCTCAAGGAAGGCCTGGTAGAACTGAGTCCAAGTCAGGGGAGGGGAACCCTCAGGTCTGTAAGCCATAAAATACCTCCACCAAGTCTTAGCGTATCCGCAAAACTGGTAAGATACATAGTCAACTCCATGGGTCTCCACGATCCTCATCCTAATGCAGCAACTCATGCATATCCAGGATGAACTCATAAGCGTCCTCAGAAGAAGTACCAAAAAACCTCAGCAGCTCTAACTTCTTGAACCTTCCACCAAGATCCTAATCAGACACAGTCATAATAGCACCCTCAATGGTCTTAAGATCGTCACCAGGAGCGGGTACCGAATCAATACGGGGAGCCATAGCTGCAGCGGGGTGCGCTGCCCGAGTAGGTCTCTGCTCAGGGGTCTGCGCCCCAACTCTGGTCTGTGAACCTTCACCAGGAGTAGTAACACCAGCGGCAGCCTGCTGGGCATCTAGATGAAGTAAGACTCTGGCCAAAGTATCCTACATAGCTTGATCAAAAGCAAGCTCGGGTTGTGTCCATACAGGGAACACACCATCATCCACTTTCTAGTCTCAATCTTGCTAATACTCATGCTCTGGAGATGGAGATCTCTCGGGCCGCTGTCCTACCGCAGGACCCCTGCTCCTGGATGGGACGGCCCCGCGGTCTCAAGCTCTACCGTATCCTGGGGCTATCGCTTACCCTCTGGTGCCAGCCGTAGCTACTGGCTCTGGCACCAGACCTTGGGCTATAGTAGCTCGAGTACTTACCATCTATGAGAGAAAAGATAAGAGCCAGATACCAATTAGAATAAAGTAGCACGAAAGAACGAAAGAAAGTGAGATTTCCTAAATGCCATATAGCCACTCGCAGATAAATACAGAGCTCATCGTACTGATCCACGAGACTTTACTAGACACGCTCTTGTATTATAGACTGGATAACATAAGGCTCTGATACCAACTTTTAACGACCCAATTTGGCTAAGAATTGAGCGGAAGAGCATAATTACGTAAGTCTTACGATAATAAAATAGAAAAAGTGCAGAAAAAAGGAAATACCCCCAGGGTCTGGTCTAAGCCATACAAGAGCATCTAGAATTCGAAATATACAAGTCTGGAAATATGATAATACATCAAATCTGTATATGTTGTAGAATGGAAAAGTAAGACATAAATAAGGAGGAGTCTTCATGGTAGGGGACATCTCGTGCTCACCCTGTCGACTCGAAGCAGTCCTGATAGTGACTATCAACCACGGGAGATGGAAGAAAACCCAACCTGGAACTCTGCACTCATAAAAAAAATGTAACAAGTGCAGGTCAGTACAAACCACAGTACTGGTAGGTATCATAGGCCGACTAAGTATAGCTAACATAATCCAGACAATAAAGTAACATAGGCAGATAAATCAATAAGTATAAGTCAACACAATCGGAACTAAGTGCATGTCATCGCCTAGGTAGAGCATCTAAATCCAAATGTGCCAAGTCTCAATATGTCCAATGCAAAACCAACATCACAAGTAAAACACCATATCATCACAATATAAGCCATAATGTAATGCAATGTAATGCAATAATGTATGAATGCAAATGCAATGTTGTGTACACATGTACCCCGAACAAAATACCTGCACATTTCGGTAGCACACCCCAAGATGACTCGCGAAGTCTAAGTGATACTTGTCTCAGATCTTTACCCCACAGACAGATGGGACTCTGGATCTTTGCCCACGAAGGATTTTCATCAGCACCACCCTGGGGGACCCACGAAATCCGTGTACTCACTCAATCTATGATTTTGGGACAAACATCAGATATCAGACTAGTACATCACTCTCATCCCAACCGATCCTCCATCACAATGTTTCATCAAGTATCAACAATGTTTCAACAGTATATCATGAAGGATGAGAATGTGCACAATGTATATGTCAACATCAATAATCAAACAATATCACAAGGGCCAAACATGGGTACGCAAACAATATCATAAAAGATATAAAACCATATCCTTGTATCAACATCAACAAGCAAGGTACTACAATATCACAAACACGATGGACAATAGTCCCCAATATCTACTAACACGTGGCATCAAGCCAATAATGATAGAACAATCAAGTCACAACACAACGAGGTGGCTAACCCCCAATCACACAACTGGGCCCATCCTAAGACAATATCCAACCCAAACTCATACTTGAAGGTTTACATGTTGTCTCTGATAATATCATCTAAATATATGCTTCGCTACATGAAGTCTCACCAAGGGTAGGCCATAACCTATCTGGATGGACGAACATCAATACACCAACAATCACTCCTTAACCTTGCCCTTCGCTGATCCTCAAGATCAAGAAAGTCCAGGAATATTTGAAATCTAAATTAGAAATCATGAAGATTGATACCTATATGGCTATCAATCAAATTAGGTCAAAACCAACCCTAAAATTTGGAGAAACGGGGCCCACAAGGTCAAAACGGGAAATTCGGAGGTAAAATATCCAATTAAACACTAGGTGATCAAAACCCATCAACTAATTGCTAAATTAACTCAATGATTCATCCAATTTTGAAATTCGAGCAAAACCCCCAATTTTGGGTATAAACCCTAACTCTTAGATTCAAGGATTCAAAACTAATTATGGAAGATATATGATCAACAACCTTAATTTCATCATATTCTAGAATAAGCCCAATCAATGTCATCATTTAAAAGCCTAAGTAGAATATCTATTAAATTTAGTTTTTATCTTCCATTAGTAAGGAACTAACAAGGAAAGAGGGATTCTAAGATGATTAGGAATAAGGAATTAGTAAGGAGATTAGTGGGACTTACCACTAAGAATTTTCCCTAAGAATCTTCTAGATCAGTTCCTAAGAGCTCAATTTTCGTAATGGTAACAAATGATAGAATAAGGGCTTTAAATACACACTTAATGAAAATAACAGGCCCGATACAGTTACGGCGGCATCGGGACCGCCACAGCGCCACCGCACCAACGTCCACTCAGACTGTCTGGACGGTAAGGCAAAAATAAGCTTGGCCGCCCCAGCGGTCATCATGCCGCTACGGTGGTGCCGTTGGGACTGTACTGGTGCCGCCCTGGGGGACACCAGGTACCAGAAATCCTAATTATTTACTAGAAATAAATCGAAATCCTGACCAAATCCCTAGGCCATCTTCTCACAAACCACCTACACTGACCCACATAAAAACACGCTACGAACGCACTCGTGGCCTCAGAATATCTAGCGGAGGTCTCATTGATCGAATCAACCCCCGATACCTCAATTTGAGGTTCCTAAACTAAGTCCTAAAATGCATCCAAGTGCATTGGAAACCGAAATATATACGCACAAGTTCTAAACGATCATCCAGACCTCTCGAAATCAACGAATTTTTGAAAAAGTTCCGTTTACCCAAAAGCCAACTTTAAGTCAACTATTTTCATTTTAAGCCCAAATTTCAGAAAAAATCATCTGAATCAGATCTAGACATCTTGGGAAGTGTTTCAACGGCCCCCTTGGGTCAAAAGTGAACTAACCAAGCTCAAAAAGGGGCAAAAGTGCTGAAAAGACTATAACGACCAAACGGGTCATTACATTCATACCTATAATTCATTTTCCCTAAATCATTCATGATCATCCCACAATAATATTCAAGATAATCCAAGGTATTAATATCTATGTTTAATAGAGAACAAGGTAAGGTTCAAAGTAAGGGCGTTTTTAAATTTTAAAGGGGATCCCGC
>NC_081346.1:61602546-61779074 GCF_029784015.1 Lycium ferocissimum | reverse complement strand
TTGTGAAAATTGGGCTTTAAGCAAAAAAAAGTTGACTCAAAGTTGACTTTTGGGTAAACAGCCTTTTTTCGGAAATTCATCGACTCCAAGAGGTCCGGATGGTCGTTTAGAACTTGTGTGTATATCTGGTTCGGTTCCCAATGCACTTGGATGCATTTTGGGACTTAGGTTGAAAAATTAGAAATGATGGATCGGGGGTTGACTCGATCAACGAAACCTCAATTGAAAATTCTGAGGCCACAAGTGCATTCGTAGCGTGTTTTTATATAGGTACGTATGTGGTTTGTGAGCACTCGGGAGTGGGTCAGAATTTCGGTTGAGACTTAGAAAATTATTTGGGATTCTGGTACCTGGTGTCCGCGCAGCGGCACCGCATCGTCCCGAGTAAGACCGTTGTTGTGGTGGGATGGCCGCTGGGGCAGCCAAGTATGTTCTGCCCAGACCGCCCCGACGATGCGAAGGGGTCGGGCGGTGACGCCGTGGCGGCCCCGATGTCTTCGTGACAGTATCGAGCCTGTTATTTCATTAAGTGTGTATTAAAAAGCCCTTAGTCCGTCATTTACCACCATTATGAAATTTGAGCTCTTGGGGACTGTGCTAGAAGATTCTTGGGGGAAAATCTTAGTGGTGAGTCTTGCTAGTCTCTTTACAAATTCATTACCTCTAATCATTTTAGAATTCCCCTCTCCTTATTAGTTCCTTAGTAATGGAAGATAAAATGTGGATTTCATGGATATTCCATTTAGGCTTTTAAATGACGAAATTGATTGGGTTTATACTAGATTATGATGTGTCTAAGGTTATTAATCGTATATCTTCCATTATTAGTGTTGAATCCTTGAATCTAAGAGTTAGGTTTATACCCTAAAAATTGGGGTTTTACTTGAAATTCAAAATTAGGGGAATCCTTGAGTTATTTAGCAATTAGTTGTTGGGTTCTGATCACCTACTGCTTAATTTGATATTTTACCCCTGAATTTTTCGTTTTGACCTTGTGGGCACCGTTTCTCCAAATTCTAGGGTTGGTTTTGACCTAATTTGAATGATAGCAATATAGGTATCGTTCTTCATGATTTCTAATCCAGATTTCGAATATGCCTATACTTTTTTGTTCTTGAGGCTCAGCGGAAGGGCAAGGCTAAAGAGTGATTGTTGGTGCTTGTTGTTCGGCCATCCAGGTAGGTCATGGCTCACCCTTGGTGAGACTTCGTGTAGCGAAGCATATATTTACATGATATTGTCGGAGACATCATGTAAACCTTCGGGTATGAAGTTGGGTTGGATATTGCCTTAGGTTGGGCCCTGTTGTGTGATTGGGGCTAGCCACCCCGTTGTGTTGTGATTGTTTGTTCTATTATGATTGGCTTGATGCCACGTGATAGATAGTAGATATTGGGAACTGTTGTTCAATCTTGATTCTGATATTATAGTACCTCACTTGTTAATGTTGATACGAGGATAGAGTTCCATATGACTTGTGTAGTCTTTCATGATATTGTTGGCACACCTATGTTGGTACTTGTGATATTGATCTGATTATTGATGTTGACACATACATTGGACGCATTCTCATCCTTCATTAAATACTGTTGATACATTATGGTACTTGATGAAACACTGTGATGAGCTGGGTTGGGTTTTTGGATGAGAGTGATGTGAGAGTCTGATATCTAATGTTTGTCCCGAAATCGTGGATTGAGTGAGTCAATGAACTCCGCGGGTCCCCCAGTGTGGTGCAGGTGAGAACCCTCCGTGGGCAAAGATTTGGAGTCTCGTCTGTCTGTTGGGCAAAGATCCGGGATGAGTGGCAATTAGACTTCGCAAGTCACCTTGGGTTGTGCTACCAAGACGTGGAGGTATTCCGTCCGGAGTACATGTGTACACAGCATTACGTGGCATTGCATTTGCATTCATACATTATTGCATTGCATTGCATCATGGCTTATATTGAGATGGTTTGGTGCTTTACTTGTGATGTTGGTTTTGAATTGGTCATATTGAGACTTGGCACATTTGGGTTTAGATGTTCTACTTAGGCGATGACGTGTACTTGGTTTCAATTATGTTTGACTTATACTTGTTGATTTTGCCTATCTTGCTTTATTGTCTGGATTATGTTAGCTATACTTAGTCAGCCTATGATACCTACCAGTACTGTGATTTTCTACTGATCTACACTTACTGCATTCTTTTATGAATGCAGAGTACCAGGTTAGGTCTTCCTCCGTCTCCCCTGGTTGATAGTCGCTATCAGGACTACTTCGAGTGTACAGGGTGAGCACGAGACGTTCGCTGCCTTGAAGACTCTTCTAATTATGTCTTACTTTTCTATTCTGAGAGATAGATAGATTTGATGTATATTTATATTCCAGACTTGTATATGTTCACTTAGATGCTCTTGTATGGCTTAGACCAGACCCTGGGGGTATTTCCTTATTTCCGCACAATTTCTACTATATATTATTGTAAGACTTACGTGATTATTCTCTACCGCTTGATTGATTTATTTATTTATGTCTTTATTTCTGTTGGGTTGAAGGTTCTCTTATCGAGGTGGAAAAGGTAAGTGCCCGCACGACTTAGCCAAATTGGGTCGTGACATATATATAGTGGGAGCATGTGGGGTGGATAGAGACCACTTATTCACTTTGACCTAAAGCATGGGCCAACTCACCGCGTATTTCGTGTGCCTAGCCGTTCTCTCGCCGAAAGCATGCAGGTGCACGAGAGCGCAGTATAGACTGTGTCTCTGTCTGGTTGTGAAACAGTTTGACAATCATCAAAACACGAATGCATTTGGGACTATCAATCTCCCCATTTTTTTTATGACAAACTCATAAACTGATGTTCCCCCTGAGAACCAGCTTCCTACTTGTTCCTCCTGCGAAGCAGACCATCATTGTCAAGGCACCTGTAACATGTTAGCAACATAATATCGCTTCTGTGTGAACCAGAAGAATAGCTTTTGAAATAGTTTGATGATCATCAAAACACGAATGCACTTGGAACTATCACTTGCCTTCTTCTCATCAACTCTTTAAGAGCTAGTAAAATTGTTACTCCCTCCGTCTCAAAAAGATTGTCTTACTTTTCTTATTAGTTTGACCCAAAAGCATTGACACATTTCTATATTTAGAAACATTTTAACTTTATGAGATGATTTACAGCTATACAAATATCTAAATCTTGTTTTGGACCACACATTTCAAAAGTCTTCCATTATTTCTTAAACTCCGTGACAAGTCAAACTAAGACAATCTTTTTGGGACGGAGGAAATATTTAATATAAGTACAAAAACTTTTTTCTCTTCATGCAATGAAGGACAACATCCCTTTCCATTCTCCACTCATACCTAAAAAATCCAATAAGAAGTTGCAATTCCATAGAGAAAATTACAAGAAAATCAAGAATCTTGAACACAATGTTATAGTTTGCAGAAACAGAGGACCACTAATTATGAGGATGTTGGATAACATCCTTATAATCCTGTTACAAATTGAATTAATCATGAAGATGGAGCTATTGCCTTCTTGTAGGTATAAAATTTTGCAACAAACAGAAAGAACCCGAAATTGAGCACACTTAGCACAGCCAAAAGCCAGAAGAAGTAATGTAGGTGACCATAGTTCAAATTGTCAGGAATCCAACCAGGACCACCATGCCTAGTACTCATATCTGTAACAATATTGACCAAAAGGGTACTCAGATAATTCCCGAGCGCGGTCGTTATAAGGGAAAGAGCCGAACATAAACTTCTCATAGCATCAGGAGCTTGCTCATAGAAGAATTCCAATTGTCCAATGAATGTAAAAACCTCAGCACAACCTATGACGAAATATTGAGGAACTTGCCAGAAAATTGACATAGGGATATGCTTCATTTCGTAATAATTATGTTGTCTTACGGTTCTCAATCTTACCATTTCCAATGTTCCAGCAATCAGCATCGCGAAAATTGAAATGACTAGCCCAATTGCTATCCTTTGTAGCTGAGTGAAACCATTCTTGTGACCAGTGATTTTTCTGGCTAACGGAACGATGACACGGTCATAAACAGGTACCCAAAAAATGACACTGATCGTGTCAAAAAGGGAGAGGGAAGCTGAAGGTATTTCAAAGGAATTGGTCATGTGAAGATCCATTGTGTTGCCTTGCAGAACAAATAAGGTTCCCATTTGACTATACACACTGCTAAAGATTATCCCAGTTGCCCATATAGGCAACAACCTGATGATTGATTTAAGTTCTTCCACTTGTGTTACAGTGCAAAGGGTCCATGGATTAATTGATCCTTTGACTCTGTCTGATTGTGTCTCCACTGCTGCCTTATCAAAGAAACTGGATAAAATATGAAGAACATAGCATTATAAATCAATCAATTTATTTAAATGTGTCTCATTTTTCTAATTTAGACATTGAACTTTTCAGGAAGTCTCTATACACAGAGAATGTAAATGTTTTACACTATCATGTCCTTAAAAGATAATTACAGGTAACTATCATAACTGGTAAAAATAACAACCTGAAAAATCAAGCAGTTACAATAGGTTAAATTACACTGATAGTATAAAAGTCTTTTATACTATAAAAGGTACGGTGTATATAAGTTAAATCCATCATCAAAATGTTGTATATGGTTAGAGACACATAAATATAGTTAACAAGTTTTTTACTTTTGGCAGATCTTAACGAAATATTCTTCTACAGTCAAAGAGAATCGATTCCGTAAAAGATGAGATCAGACAATTCACCAAAATTGCATCTTTGAGAGATCTTTACACATTCATTTAAGCAAACCAAGGCTTCACTTTTTACAACACTATGACTCCATGTGATAGCAACACAAAAATGGCCATGCTTGATCTATGTCTTTATATACTGAAATGTTAGAAGACATAATTAATGAATTAGAAAGTGAACTTTCTTTTAACTTAAGCTTTATATGAGATGATCACAGGATACAACATAATAGCATACCATGCAGAATCCTGAGTTTGAGTCCACCGTCATATATTATCAAAAATAATTTTTCGCGTGGCTGGGCCAAGAAAATGAGTCAGACACGATTAAGAGGGCTTGTTAACGCATAATTCATTAAAAGTGTACTATTTAACTGCTTAATTAAAAAGATGAGAAAATCATACAATTCAACTGAAAACGCATCAAAAGTAGCTAGATTTTGAAAAGAACCGAATTAAACAAGAAACAAATGAAGAGTATAAAATTGTAAGATATACCTCAATTGTTCAGTGTGATCAAGTTTCCGGCTACCTTGTACAGCAGATTCTTCATCAGCAGTAGTTTCAAACAAAACAGAACTGTCTCTAGGAACTTTCACTTTCATTTTCTTAAAAGAGGCAACAATAACTTGAAAAATCCTTGTAAGTGGACTTCCACCAGGTTTCTGATTCCTATATAATTTTGTTCCCGAAAAAAAACTCACAACAGCAATAGCCATAGCAACAGCAGGTATACCAAATCCCACACCCCATCCAACATTTGTTTGTATCCAAACAAGAACTGTGGAAGCAACAAGTGCACCAATGTTAATAGAAAAATAGAACCAATTGAAGAAAGAACTCTTTTTCTTCTTTTCAGTTTCATCAGAATCATCAAATTGATCTGCTCCAAATGAAGAGACACAAGGTTTGATTCCACCAGTACCAAGGGCTATTAGGTAAAGTCCTAGGTAGAACATTCCAATTTGAATCCCTTTAGGATGACAAGTGTTGTTGTCATCACAAGGTGGTTTTAGTCCATGCACTGATGCTGATAATGTTAGTACTGTCATCCCCTGCATAAATTGAAGCTCTGGATTCATTTTGATGTTCCATCGAAAAATTGCTAGGCAGAGTAGGCCACATGCTTAACAGATTGTTCATAAAAAAAAAATGTCCACAAAAGAAAAGTGGTTTAACTTCATATAGTTTTTACGTTACTACATTACCTAAAAGGTAACTACAGGTAATTGACTGATGAAAAGTGGGACTAATGACCTCGAAATATAATATGGTTACATGCTACAATAGGTTGAAATAAATTGCTAGTGTAATTTTTTTTTATATCATCAGTGCCTATAAGTTAAATAAGAAAAGGCAAAAATACATAGTCGACTTTCTAAATTTGTTACGTACTCCCTTCATTTTGTTTTATGTGACACGCTTTCTTTTTTAATCTATCAAGAAAGTAATACTAGATCCGGCTCTTATCCATTTCTCTTCTCTCCATTTCCCCCAACTTTTAGCTTAGATTAAGGACACATGGCATAAATTAGAATTAATGGCTAAGATTTAATTGACTAAAGCAAGGCCCAAACCATGATTTAAATAACGTAACTTGTGCATAAATACATTAAAAACTTTTCTCTCTCTTGTAGAAGTTTGGTCAGTGTATTTTTTTTTTAGTTTTGTTGGAATCAAAGTTAAAAACAATCCCTGCATTTTTTGTTTTTTCATGAAGTCCAAGTAAAAAAACAAACATTCACTACAAAAAATTCTCCATTTTTCCACTAATCATTCACTGAAAAACTAGTGCGAAGGAGTGTAATAGGCAGAAAGGACTACTACAGCTATATACTTTGAGAACGAGTGATATTTAGTGGCTATTTTCCACTGAATGTTGGTGGGAAAATTTGAAATAGTAGTGTTTTTACACGAAAAAATTATGAAGCTTCCCATCGTTTCAAAAGGAACCTATTTCCCACCATGCATTTTCCGACTGAGCTAGTTCGGTGGGAATGAGGTGGGAAAATCATGTTTTATAACACAAATTTCCCACTGAATGTCGGTGGGAAAATACTATGTTTCTAGGAGTGATTATAACGTATCTACAATTCATTCAAGGAAGAATTTAGGTTTAAAAAAGGGGCACGTGAACCCATGATCGCTCAGCAAAACTAGATATTTTATATACATATTTTGTAGAATTGGTCTAATATTATTTGTTGGCACTCATGCTCCAGAAGGGTTGAACGGTACATTTTATTGAATGTTGAGTTATTTCCCCTAGGAAATAAGAGTAAATAGTGATCGAATCCGCTAAATACCTTTTTCTTCTACCTTTTTAGTGGTGCACCATGTTCAAGAAATGGCAAAGGGCCAAACACACCCCTGTACTATCGGGAAAGGACCAAATATACCCCTCTGTAATGACCTGCTAGGTCGTTATGGGGGCTTTGACCATTTTACCCTTGCTAATACCTTCCCGAGAATAGAAATGAGCTTAATGAGAACTCAAAGAATTAGAAGTCTAAAAACTGAAACTTGATTTATTTGTTGTTGTGCACTGTTTGAAACTTGTTGTATGCTCATTTAGGGGGTGACTTGGTAAATTAGACCTCCTTGGGAATTCCGAGGCCACGGGTGAGCCCGTAGCATGTTTTTATGTATATGTGCATGTTTGGGTTGCGTCTGTAAGGTCTCGGATTGGTGTTGGGATTTTAGGTAAAAACCCAGAGCTCACTGGTCGATTTGGACCGCTGCAGCAGTGGTATTACCGTTGTAGCGAGTCCACCATAGCGGGGCGTAGCTCGTCGCCGCGGGAAATGGAGAAATTAAATGAGGTCTGCCATAGCAGGACCATTCCCACTATAGCGGGATAGTCGTAGCGAACGTCGATCGACGGGAGGCAGAATTAGCTTTTTATATTCTTTATTCCGAACTCATTCCCCACATAACTTCAAAACAGTTCCCAAGAACACTTGTGGCTATTTTCTAAGGCTAGGGCTAGACTTTGATTAGTTGATTGTATATGTTATAAAATTGATAGGAGAAAGCATGATTAGGTCTTTGGACATAAAGTGTGGTTGGAAATTCCTAAGTTTGATATTGATTGATCGATTATGTGATAACTATTATGATATGATAAAGAAGAAGTTAATGAATACTCTTCTTGTTGACTTGGAGTAATCCCTTATTCATGTTGTTGATGAATTGAGTCTTGATAGACTTGTGGCATGGTGACTTATGTTCCTTGATATTGATTCATTGATTGTTCACATTCCTTATTGATTGTTGAAACGGAAATACATTGAGATGAGAAAGAACATATAAATATGAAAAGGCATATTTGACGGGGGGTGAGGATGTGGCCTAGTTATGGGCTCGTGATCCGAGTCAGTTCCCGAGCGAGTGGTGCATGGACAACATAGGTCCCCTACAGGTCATGGCTATTTGGACAAACAATACCATTTAGCATGTGTGTACGGATATATGACAGAGTTGAGATAATTCATGAGTTACGGTTGTGTTGGTGATGACATGGGTTGAGTTACTTTTATTGATTGTTGTTTATGTGGGCTTATCTTATTTCGGTGTTGAATGATTCTCGTTGATAATTTCATATGGTTATGTGTTGTTGTGCCTATTTGTCTATTCGATTGATTTTATGGATTTATGCATGATACTAATCTTAATCGGCCTATGATATCTACCGGTACATAGTGTTTATACTGATACTATCTTGTTGCATTCTTTTTAGTGCAGATTGTGATCCAGAGACATCTACCAGACCTCATATTTAGCGTGAGGCCAGTTTCAGGTAGATTTGAGGGTAAGCTCCTATCCATGCAAAGCCGCCTGAAGATCTTCTCTTATTGATGTCTACTTTCATTCCAGATATTACTTATGTTATTTCAGACAGTTGTTATTTCCTTAGACAGTTTATGTTTTAGAGTCCTTGTACGATGACTTTCGGATCTTTGGGAATGTAGTAGTTAGATTTTCGCACTTTTATTTATTGATGGCATGACTAGACAGTTTTATGATTTAATTCTGGTTATCAATTTATAATTGTTTAAAATGATTTGATAATTGGGTAAGGGGATGGTTCACACACTGGGGGATTAATGTAGGTTCCACTCATGGCTACTTGGGTCATGACACCGTCGTTATACTTTCGGTTCAAATATACCCCACCGTTATACTTTCAGTCCAAATATATCCCTCTTCCGCTAAAATTGTCCAAGGTGTCCACTAGGTTTGACGTGACACTGACAACTCGGTGAGATGGACACCCCATGACATGCCACCGCACCACCCCAACCCATTTAACCCTTTCTTCCCCCTTTCTTCCACCACTACCATCTCCTCTCCATCCACCACTAGGGGTGTACATGGACCGGGTTGGTTCGAATTTTTTAAAGACCAAACCAAACCAATTGCATCGGGTTTTTAAATTTATAAACCAAATCAACCAACAAAAGTCGGGTTTTTCAATCTCGGGTTTTCTCGGTTTTTTCGGGTTGCTCGGATTTTTTGGGTTTTTTTGGGTAAAGTCTTCATATAAAACATATAACTTGTACTTCAACTATTTCTTTAGTCCTAGTAAGATACGACTATCTAATTAAGATATTTATTAAGAAAATAACACAAAACGTGAAATTATGAGAGATGACATTGTACTAAAATATTCAACGAAAAAAATTAGTGAAATTGCATAATATAAAGTTATCATAATCTAAAAGTAGTAAGTCATGCTAAAATAAGTACGGCTAATAAGTATTAATTACATGACTAGCTATTAAAGAAAAAAATAAAATTAGGTTATGTATTTTCACTTTCTAAACTAATATAAAACTAAAGAATAGATATCAACATTATTGTCATTCCAGTATTAGATATGAATTACTTTTGTTAGCATTAGTATTGATTTGATTTTTGTTGAGTTTTTTTTTATTTACAAATATCATTGGGCTATAAACTTATTGGACCATTCAAAATTCCAATTTCAAAGCTTGAAATAATATGTTAAAAGACAAAAAAAAAAACTATGAAAGAGTTAAAGAAACATTTAAATTACATTATAAATAAATATTTTTATGTATAAAATATGTTTGAAATTTTATAAATGTAATGTCGGTTGGTTTGATTCGGTTTGACTTTCTTTAGTTCAAACCAAACCAAATCAATAGTGTTCGGGTTTTTCTTTTTAAAACCAAACCACTAGTCAAATTTTTTTCTCGATTTGGTCGAATTATCGGTTTGGTACGGTTTGTCGGCCGGATTGCTTTGTACACCCCTATCCACCACCATTACCGTCACCATCACCACCTCTGTATCTGGGGATACATTGAAGGTATATAGTGTGACCCCGTTGGTGTTGACAGTCTTCTTCCATAAACATTTGGGATTAACTACGAAATTATTTTCAAGACCATGATCTCAAATTAATTGATATTATTTTATAAGAAATCAGATTACATAATTGTGTATCAAGGTTAAATTTTTGTTGTGGAAGCACCTTTTACTAAAATCGTATTTAGGGACATCACTCCACCATTCACCATCTATTAGGGGAATAGTTAGATAATTTCCTTTCTCTTCAATCACCTACTATTATAATTCAATTAGGTTGTTCGAGCTCCCGAATCTCATTGAATTTAAGGTTGATTATACATGATCTTTGAATCCATCGATAACCCGATGTAGCGGAGTAAGTTTTTTGGTTTACAGTAACGAACATCAAATAACATCAGCAGTGGTGGAGAGCAGGTGATCTGGGTCCTTAAAAAAGTTTCCGACGATCTCCAATAGTGGTGTAGGGGAAGGAAATTTTAGTGGTGGAGGAACAAATAGAGGGGTGAGGTAAAATGGGTTAAGGGTGGTGAGGTGGCATGCCACGTGGCATCCACCGAATGAAATGTTAGTGCTATGTAGGACTGAATGTCCACCTTGAATAACTTTAACGGAGAAGGGATATATTTGAACCAATAGTATAACGACAAGGGTATATTTGAACCCAAAATATACCGAGGGTTATATTTGGCCCTTTTCCGTTCTAGAAATCCTAGATTCGCTTCTAAATTCATTCCATTTACTTTTGAATATGGACTATTATACATTTAATATTATATTTTAACTCATTTCCTACTCCGACAAGACAAAATACCTATTAGGATTATTACATCGTCTACAAAGCGGTTTTTAACTTTGATTCCAACAAAACAAAAAAAATACACGGAACAACTTCTTCAAGTAGTGAAAAAATTATGGATGAAGCAATTTAACGTTTGTTTTTTATTTGGACTCCAGAAAAAGAAAAAGAAAAAAAGAAAAAATACACGGCATCACTGCAATTGTAATAACATTACAACGAATATTGTATATGGAACATTCAAAAATAGTTTTGGCACGAATAGGGAGAAAAGAGATTAACTTAGAACCCGCTTGGTTTGGCTTATAAGTTGGTCAAATCAGCTTATAAGTCATTTTTAACTTATTTGGGTGTTTGGCAAAAATAGAAAACAGCTTAAATTAAATGAATAAGGTTTAAAATAAGCCAAAACTAAGAAGTTGCTCAACCCCAACTTTTTTTTATTTTTGGCTTAAAAGCCATTTTAATTAGACCAACAACTTTACCCTCATTCTAATTTGACCAACAACTTTACCCTTTTATCCCGTGTATTTTCTAGTAATTCCAATATTAACTTCTAAAAACCCTTTAAGCACTTTTATCTAAACACGTGACTGCTTATTTATAAAATAACTTTCAAAGACTTAAAAAGTACTTTAAGCAGTTATGCTTAAAAGCCACTTTTTCTCAGCTAATCCAAACAAGCGCCAAATGGAAGAAATAATGGGGTGAACTGATAAGGAAGCAAATAGATATCGTAGGAAAAGAAAAAGTAGGAAGAGAGAGAAAAGTTTTAAATATATTTATATAAAAGTTATTAATTATCTAAAACATGATTAGGGTCTTGTTTTAGTTAGATCAATCTTAGCCATTAATTCTAACATATGTCATGTGGCCCAATTTAAGCTAGAACTGAAGAAAAAAAAAAGTAGAGATAAGAGAAATGGAGAGGAGCCGGATCCAATAATACCTATCTATATTTAAAACAATTTGAGTTTTCTATTTTACTCTTAAAGACATGATTTTATGGCCACAAAAAAGTGTACGACATGTTTCTTACTCTTCGTGTCATTCAAACACGATGTCATAAAATTGGAACTAAGAGAATAATATTTTCACTTAAGACATTTTAATTCTGGGTTCAAAAAAAAAAAAAAAAGACCTATTATGGAAGAAGTAGGAGAAGATAGGGGTGTACAAAGAAAACTGATAAATCGCACCAAACCGATAATCTAAATCAAATCGATAAAAAATCCGATTATAATTGGTTTGGTTTGGTTTTAATTAAAAAAAGTAAAACCGAACCAAATCAACCCGACTTTACATGTATACAATTTTGAAATATATTTTATACATAAAATTATTTATCTGTAATGTAATTTATAAATATTTCTTAAGTTTTTTCATAGTTTTTGTCTTTTAACATGTTATTTCAAGCTTAGTCCAATAAGTTTTATAGCTAATAAATGTTAGTAACTCAAATAAAGTCAAAACCAAATCAATGTTAATGCTAACAAAAGAAATTAAATTCTAATACTAGGAATGATAATAATGTTTGATATCTATTCTTTAGTTTTGCATTTGTTTAGACAGTGAAAATACATAACTTGATTTTATTTTCCTTTGTCATGTGATTAAAACTTATTATCCGTACTTATTTTAGCATGACTTTATAGTCTTAGATTATGATCATTTTCATTATGGCCTTATTAATTAGCAATATTTATTTTATGCGATTTCATTATCTTTTTGTTGAATATTTTATTATAATGTTATCAGTCATCTCACATTTTGTGTTATTTTCTTAAGAAACACCTTAATTATATAGTTGTCTCTTACTAGGATTAAAGAAATATTTGAAGTAAAAGCTAAGTATATGTTTTGCATGAAGAGTTTTCCGGAAGAAAAAAAAAAACCCGAAAACCCCGAGGTTGAACAACCTGGCTTTTGTTGGCTTGGTTTGGTTTATAGAATTAAAAACCCGACACAACTAATTTAGTTTGGTATTTAAAACCCCCGAACCAACCCAGTCCACGTAAAGGAGAAGGGTTGAAAAGAATTTTGCTAAAGAAAAGATAGCTACCAGAAAAGGCCTAAACTACAACTTTTACCGGCGATCTCAATTGCAAGCAGGGGAAAACGTGATCTGCCATATCAGCAAGACGTACATTTAATAGACACATTCAATAAATTATATGGTGGTCAATAGGCCTTAAAAAAAAGGGGGGAAGAAAGAAAACGTCAATAGGCCGTGACCTTAGTCAATATGTCTAAAGGAAAAATATTGACAAGTTTAAAGGGATGTCTATGTACTTAAAAAAGTGATGACTTCTTGTTTTCTCGAATTGCTTGGTGATGGACTTAATTTTCTTTGAATCTTTGTCATGCAAAGACCAAATTAAAAGAAAATATGTAAAGCATATAAAAAGAAGCAGCTTACAAAGACATAGATGATTGAGAAGGCAGCAATTGTCCAGTATCTTCCCAAATAGGCATCAGCCAAAAATGCACCTAGCAATGGAGTCACATAGCACGTCCCTGACCAATTTGTCACATTATTAACCGCCACAACACTACTCTCATTCATCTGAAACTTGAGATAATTCACTAGATTTGTATTAATCCCATAATATGCCAATCTCTCACAGCATTCATTTCCTGTAAATGAAGATCCGAAATCAATGAGAAAAAAATAATTACGCCAGCATGATTTTTTTTTTTTTTAATTTTTATACTGAATAGACTCCACAGAAAATAATAGTAGTCAGCAGATGTATAATATACTTATAATATGCACAAGCTATACATAATTAGTATATAATAGTCAGGCCCGTCTCAACAACATGGGGGGCCTAAAGCCAAACTTCAAACAGATGCCCTAATTTTTTTTTAAAGGAAAGATCGTCACGTATATTTTTATTATAAAATCTACTTTTCCAGCTTTTTTAGATGCGAAATCATTAATTACTATTTTATAATCGATTTGTTCTAACAATTCCTTTTCAATTGATGATTTAGCTATTGAAAAACTTCTTTCGGTTGAGGCATATATAAAATACATCTTTAAAGAAAAAACGGGGCTCCAAAAAATCGAGGCCCCAAGCGATTGCTTTATTGGCCTTATAGTCGAACCGCCCCTAATAATAGTCAGCAGATATTATGCACGAACTAATTAGTGTATAGTTTAAGTATATTTGACTAGCAGAAGTAATTATTATTGGCGTGCCGACTGGCCAAATATGTAACTTCGCCCATTCTTTTTGAAAAATAATGCTGCTCGAAGTATATGAGAAATTAATTGGAGTACCAAGGATGTAGGGGCAAGCTCTCCAAGTTCCAGTGTCCTCCTTGAGTGCTGGATTGTTTTTATAATCCACCGTTCCATCTTTCACATACTTATCATCTTCCGCCATACTTGATAGCATTACACTATGTTGGAAAAAATTGCGGCAACAAAAATAGAGATTTGAATAACGTATTCACCGTCCTTAAGGAGTTTATAATCAATATTGCATGTATAGCAGAACTTTTTCAGGATTTACAATATCAGAAGATGAATATTTCAAGATGTTGAGAAGAGGAACAATAAGGGGACACACTAAGTGAACTATCCAGCAATCATATATTTATACAATTAAAATGTGTGCGTACCTAGGGATGTTTTGCAGATAGCTTTTGGCTGCAGTGGGGTATGGCTAGCTGGAAGTTCAAGATTCAAGAAAACAAGGAAACTGCCCAATTTATTTATAAGAGGATCAGTAATTAATTGGGGGAGTTGGAAATGTAATTAAGATATTACAGAGAATGGCTGCGTGCATGGTTTCCATTTTGCAGCCATGCACACATTCATTGGACCTACTTTATCCTACACTCCCACCATCTAAACCCTATTCTTCCTCTTCGAGGAGATTACAGAAAGCCTCTCACAAGATAGTATCTTGACCGGAAATGTCAGATGGGCGAATTGGATTAATTTAGGTGAGTTAAAATGGTCCTGCTTAATAAATGGACGAGTTATTAACCTGTCAAAAGGTTACTTGGATTGAGATATGGACTAAACAATAGGTCATAGCTCAACCTGTTCAATTCTAATCAAGTTTTGATTTCTTTTTTTTATTTTCCTATAATTTATTTCATTCTCAAATAAATTATTTTCTATTATTATGTGTTGAATGATAGGTTAGTAGGATTAATAGTTAGTTTAGTCATTTAACCAAGTTGTTAATCACAGTTCAAAGTTTTCTAACTGTCAATGGCATTTTTGTAATTACTGCATTTCACAGAATTAGTTATTTTCACAGTTAGGTAGTTAGACTAAGTTAGGTGATCAGTGGTTAATGATCTGATTAGTTAAACTTTAATCCTAAGTGTTCTATATACACATGTATACCATTTGTATACAATTAAAACATTATTAATGAATAACAGATTTCCTCCTTTCTTCTTCTTCTTCTTCTCCAAACAGCTCTTCTTCTTCTTTAATGTTGATCATATGAATTGATCTAAATTACTTCATGGTATCAGAGCATTGAACGAATTTAATCAATCGTTCAGTCAAGTTTCCGGTTAGAATCAATTTAACTATCAATTCCGCTAAATAGTTCATCTTCCAATCTTCAAGATTTTAGTTCTTATAAGTTTCTGAAAAATGACAACCAATGGTGTTATCAATTCCTCTATCGCTACTGAGGAGACTCGAATTCCAACTCAACCTCAAGATAATGAAACTATGAACAATGGGGTCGGAGGTTCAAGGGTTCAATCTTGTCAATCGTTGCTTGGATCTGCTCAAGTAACAGATCACAATGACCCTTTCTACTTGAACAATACTGATGTAAGTAGCATCTCTTTAATTTCTCTACAATTGACTGGGTCTGAAAATTATTCTTTGTGGAATAGATCCATGCATTTAGCCTTACTAGGAAGAAATAAATTTGTTTTTGTGGATGGATCTTGGAAAAAAAAAAGTTCAGAGAAGATTTTTGCCATCATGGGAGAGGGTAAATGCAATTGTTTTTGTTACACCTCGGACATTTCGTGTTGTTGTGCGGTGGATAGACTAACGCAAGCTTAAGGTGAACATGAAGCACATATGATCCCAAGGAGGGTATTTGGTGGTTTAAAGGTGTATACTACAAGGTTTTTGAAGTATTACGAATCGGAGAAATTAAGTTCGTCGAAGGAAGTGAAGTATAAGTTGTGTTTGGGGAGGTTTAGCAATTATCGAGTTGATAATTATTTAGTAATGTTTTGAGGAAGAGCTATAGGGCTCCTTAGATGGTTAATGAAGTGTTATATAAGTGCCTAGAAGGTTCCACAAGGATTGGAAGTCAAACAAATCGTCGAGAGAAGTTTTCGAAAAAACTGTGGGTTATACGACCACTTATACGGACCGTATAAGTTATACAGCCCGTATAAATGGTCCGTATAACCATGGCAGAAAGTGGTGTTTCCATAGTGGGATTATACGGTCCATTTATACGGTCCGTATAAGTTATACGGACCATATAATAGTCCGTATAATCGGGTCGGGTCAGCTTTTTAAAAGTTTTTATATGGATGACCCTAGTGCATTTAATTTATTTCCGATATTTCCCCAAGTCTTAAAAGCCCTAGAACCCTCTCTCAAACTTATTCTCCACAAACCCAAGGGAGATTAGAGATTAAATAGCAAGAATCAAAGGATCCAAGTGTTGGAAGGCTCAATAGGGTTTGTAGAACTCAAGATTTTCTTTGGTATTGAAGCTAGGGTTTTCATACAAGTGGGTAACTTGATCCAAAGCTCATCTCTATGAGATAAAAGGTTAGTTTCCATGACTATTTCATGTTTTTGAGAATGTTTGGTTGTTGGGTAACTTGGATGAGGGAAATAGTAGAAGAGGAAGTTCAAATGTAGAATTTATGACATTGTGAGTAGAAACTTACCTTGGGTTATCATTGTTAGAATGTTATGATTATAATCTCGTTATGAAGGGTAATAACGATAATAAGAAAGTGTTGTGTATGATTGTGTAAAGGGTTGACGTGAAGTTGTTAGTATAAGTTGAATGTGAGAATGAATTGTGAAACTTAATGAAATGTGACTACTTGGTTACAATATTGTGGATGTTATGATAGTTGTTTGGGAGTTGTTTAGCAATATGATGGAAATCAATAAAACAGGGGAGATGCTGCCCAATTTTCTCTAGCTCATGAATTATTCTAGTTTGGGCTTAAGAGTGTCTTTAAGAGCTAACCTTAGTATGATCCTTTTGATGTAGATCTTGTGAACGTGGAAGAAGAGCGTTAAACGATTAAGGCGACGTTAAGGTATGCTAAGGCTATTCCTTCTTCTTTTGGCATACTCCTATATTATGAGCCAACAAGCGATCAAATGAGCTTCCATATTACTCCACTCTTAGAAGCATTAGGAGTGTGTCAGTCTTTGATGCTCCTATACCCTGTATGATTGTTCCTTCTGTTCATAGGTCTTAAGATTTCCTATATTGATGATGTTAGCTCAAAATATGTTCATCGGAGATAGTACGACCATGCGTCACTCCGAGAGTTTTATGCACTCAGTTTATTCATACATTGCATTCATAAATTCATATACATATTAACCCGTGACCAGAAGGCGTTATATACACGTATATTATATGTACATGGGGTATAGGAAAATGGATAGGCGTTATATACGCATTACCACCTGATCAGCTGGTGCACCTTGATGATGATATATGGATCGGGCCCTACGTTCCTCGGCGTTATGATATGATATATAGATCGGGCCGTACGTTATATCGCACTATTATATGATATGGATCAGGTTGAACGTTCCTCAGCACTATGACCTATATTTATATACATGAGCATGATTATCATTGAGAGTATGCAGATTATGCGCCCACAGAGGCATTGTCAGTACTATGACCTATATTTATATACATGAGCATGATTATCATTGAGAGTATGCAGATTATGCGCCCACAGAGGCATTGTCAGTTATACAGATACTTGTTCATACAAATCTATGCAGACAGTCAGTTTAGCTTTGAGCTCCAGATTTCGTTCATGATTCCCATGTTTATACTTATGTTGCTCTTATGCCTTACATACTCAGTACATTATCCGTACTGACTCCCCTATTGCTCGGGGGGCTGCGTTCATGCCCGCAGGTTCAGGTAGACAGACAGGTGGTCCAGCTCCGTAGGCACTTCACTCAGCAGTAGTTGGTGCGCTCCATCTCATTCCGGAGCTGCAGTCTATTTTGGTATGCCATTCTTTTGGATATGTATATGCACACGGGTATGATGGGACCCTGTCCCGTCCTTTCTACAGTTTTCTATTCCACTAGAGGTTTGTAGACAGATGTATGTGTACGTCAGATGATGTGGCCTTGTCGGCTCCTATTCTTTTGTGTACGATATATGTAGCAGCCTAGTTGGCTTGCACTGTTCTTTCAGCATGTTTATCTATATACAGGTTGTCTAGAGTTCATGATGTCTCCTGTTTATGAGGCAGTATGAGATCAATTTAAGTCACTTTTGGGCCCTTAATATTCAGTAAGGTTCAGATATGAGTACAGGGGTGTTTGGTCGCTAGAGGTCAGACACTCGCGTCACGACTCATCGGGTGCTGACAATTTTGTCTTGCACAATGAATGTTGTAGCACCTAATTTGCTTAGTGGTGTAGTTTATGCCACTGATGCTTGTGATGTATGGGAAGAGTTAAAAGAGAGGTCTGATAAGGTAAATGGTTCAAAAACCATTCAGCTACACAAAGAAATTGCAACCTTGTCACAAGGCACTGCTTCTGTATCTGAGTATTTCACTAGGCTTAAGGGATTGTGGAATGAATTTGAGTCACTTGTACCACCTCCAGCTTGTAATTGTGATAAATCTAAGGAGATTGTTCAGTATCCACAAAGACAGAAGTTGTATTAATTCTTGATGGGGTTAAACGACTCTTATTCATAAGGAAGAAGTTAGATTTTACTGATGTTCCATTATCATCTGTAGGAAAAGCATATGCTACGGTGGTCAATGATAAGGGACAAAAATCTGCCTCATCTTTTACTGGTTTACTTGGGCTGCTCCTCAAGGTCAATATGATCCTGGAGTAGCTTTGTACTCAAAATCATGTTATCATCAACCACAAGGTTATCAGAATCACCAACAACAAGGCTTTCAAAACCAGAAGTTCAAAAAGGACTATAATCTTCAGTGTGATTTCTGTAAACTCAAAGGACGCACTGAGGAAAATTGCTACAAACTAGTGTTGGGTTTTTGGATTTTTCCTTCCTATGTGGATTTGGATTAATAAAACCCAATCCAATTTGGACCA
The DNA here is from genome assembly GCF_029784015.1 of Lycium ferocissimum. Classification (NCBI taxonomy): domain Eukaryota; kingdom Viridiplantae; phylum Streptophyta; class Magnoliopsida; order Solanales; family Solanaceae; genus Lycium; species Lycium ferocissimum. The sequence continues at coordinate 61,759,897 of NC_081346.1, read as the reverse complement.
GCCCACTTTTGTCCTAAAATCCACTATATATGTGACCAACTTAGGTCTTATTTTCATAATACAAGAGTGAATTCATAGCAGCCATATAGAGAGAAAAATTAAGAGAGAAGAGGTGATTCTCGGACCAATGAAAATCAGCTATAACAATCCGCTTCAAATTGCATTTTCCGATTCATTAACTGTTGGATCATGCTGAAATTTGAACTGGGGGTTCTCAACATCTGGTTCTTCGATTTCAATGGAGATTGGATTTCGTGGTCTGTAACTCCAGTTATTGAGTGCAAATATTCTCTCGTTTTTTGAGGTGATTTCTCTCTTTACTTCACTTGTTTTGGTGCTATCTTTTATGTATTATTTCTCCGTGTTTGGCGTTGATGTTGTAGCCACTTGGAGAACATTGTTATAACTCTTTTTTTATTATTAGTGGAGCTTTTATGGGCCGGAGGTCCCATGCATTTTTCCTCTTCACCTTGAAGGGTTTTACCACGTAAATTTCGTGTCTCTTGCATTCGATTTATTTTTACTTGATTTGCTATTTTATTATTGGTATAGTTGTTGCCCGATTTTCCATTTGTGGTAGTGTTTATTATCTTCTCTTGGTCCAAATAGTGTGGAAAGTTTTGACTTGGGTATTTCTTCCGCTGTTACCTCATCGTACAATTTGATTGTTGCTTGTTTCTTACCAACAAAGTGGTATCAGAGCTTGTGGTTGTATTTGGTTGTGTTAATTGTCTATTGAATGATGGAGGCAAATATGAGCAAGATGGTTTATTTAAATTGAAGTAATTACCATATTTGGAAAAGTAAGATGAAAGATCTTCTATTTGTCAAGAAATTGCATTTACCTGTGTTTGCTTCTAAGAAACTCGAGTCTATTGAAGATGAGCATTAAGAATTTGAGCACTTACAGTTTTGTGGCTATATTAGGAAATGGGTTGAAGATAATGTTCGAAATCATATTGTGAATGAAACAAATGCTAAAAGCTTGTGGGAAAATCTCGAGACATTTTATGCTTCAAAGACTGGCAATAATAAGTTGTTCTTACTGAAACAATTGATGACTATTAGATACTGTTGATTTGTGAATATCTGATTATGATCATATCTGATTTTGTAAGATCTTAATTAATTTGATAAAATCAGATCTAATATGCTATCAGATGTTTTAGGAAATTAGATCAAATAAAATCATCCCTTGATTATCAAATCTCCTAGAATCAAGGGATTAGATAGCTGTTTGTTTCTACTATAAACTAGTTTCACAAGGCCCGTGCTAAGCCCGGGCCCAAACTCAAAATCTAAAATACATATTTTAATTAAAAAATGATTTATATAACACCTTTTTACTGTATAATAATTAAAATTTCAAATAAGAGTATTTTCAATATATAAAAACAAAACGTTCATTTCACTCCTTTAACATCTTAACCTTTATTTTTAATGAAATTATTTACTTCAAATTAGATGCGAAGCCAAAATACTAAGTTTATGGATCCTGAATTCTAACTTTTTGAGTTACTTTTTCTAAATTAATAATATATACATACTTAATGAACTCTTAAGACAAATAAAGAGTTTAAACCAAAATGCTACCGAATCCAATAAACATGTAACCGACACTTAATTCTGCCCTGCTTCAAACTCATTTTGTGTTTAGCTTGAACTCATTTAAGATTTAATGATATATTCTATTTTCATCCGTATTAGACACTCATATTTCATCTTCTAGAATCATCTAACGCAACAAATTTTTTCAATAACTCTAAATTTATACTCCCTCCGTTTCAATTTATGTGAACTCATTTGACTGAGCACAATATTTAAGAAAGAGTGAAGACTTTTGAAACTTGTGGTTTAAAATAAGTCTTGAATATTTGTGTGGCTGTAAATCATTTCATAAAGTGAATTTGTTTCCAAATTAGGAAAGAGGTCATTCATTTTGGCACGGACTAAAAAGGAAATAGGTTCATATAAATTGAAACAGAGGGAGTACTACAATATATAACCTTAATTTTGAGTTTTTACACAGATTAACCTAATTAATGATCTCACAAAAATATCAACAAATAATAATTTCAATACATTAATAAATTAAAAGATTGTAACATTATACCAAAATATAATTTTAGGAAAAATCTTTATAAGCACATATAAGCTCAGTAAAGAAGTAAAATATTGGAGGTTTAATAAAAATTATAGTATGACCTAATGAATGCTCCAGTTGTAAAAGAAAATTTGGCTTTAAAATTGCATAAATTTTATCATAATGTATAAGCACAAATGATATATTCCCTCCATCCCAAAACATTTGTCACGTTTTCAAAAGACAATTTGACTGATCTTTATAACTAAATTGGATTAGATTAATTCAATATTTTAAAATTAAAATTTTGAAATATTTAAAAACTATATGAAAAATTCTATAAATTGCAATTCTGCTATTAATATAGTGAATTTTTTGGAAAATTATTGATTACTCCCACCGTCCCAATTTAAATGTCATACTTTCCATTCCGATCTGTTCTAAAAAGACTGCCTTTTTCTATATTTAGTAAGTTTTTCAATTCCAAAATCCTACATGACAAGTTTAAGACCACAAGGTTTAAAGGACTACACACATTTTAAATTTAATACTAAAAGATTAAAACGTCTCTTTATTTCTTAAACTTCGGGTCCAGTCAAACTAAGACAATTAAATTGGGACTGAAAGAGTAATACTCCCTCCGGATAAAAAAAAAAGTCCACTTAGCCTTTTTTTCTTGGGTCAAAAAAAGTGTCCACTTAGTAAATCAAGAAACAATTAACATTATCTTTCCAGATTTGCCCTATTAAGTGTTATGTGATCAAATCCCAATGCCTATTTAATTAGGGGTAGTTTGTCAATTTACATATTTTTTTCTTGGAGTGAGTAGTTTCTTAATGGGTGTGCAAAAGGTTAAGTGGACTCTTTTTTTGATCCGGAGGGAGTATTTATTTAGTTTGACCCTCTGGAAGTGAAATTTGATAAATATTTTGAGATAAAGGATTAAAAAATAATTTAATAAGGAGAAAGAGATTTATAAAAAATATTACTATGATATTAATATAGACCAAATACAGGCCCATGTGAAAATGCTTTAAGAAAGAGAAATTTGTATTGTTAAAAAAAACAAAGAAGACAAATTTGTAAGCAAAAAGTAATAGCAACTACGCTTGTGTATTGGTATTACCCAACAACTACCCTTGTGTATTACCCAAAAAAAAAAAAAACTAGCCCTGTGGGGCCCTTTGAGCTGTGAGGACTACAAATTTTGTGGATCCTTGCTTTTATATATATATTTGTACCTCTACAGATGAATAAAGTGTGCAACTTTGGTACCAAAACTTTCACGGTATCATAGCAGTTTTATTCTTGTGTTGCTCATGACTAAAATTGTATTTACTGGGCAACGTCACCCAGCGGCATCAACAGAAGCCGAGAGTTCTGTTAACAAAGTTCCGACTGAGACAACTATGAACCAAGGCGGAGATTCCTCCCATTTTTCTTTTCAGCTTGCTTTTCACAAGCTGAATGGCAAGAATTATTTGGAATGGGTGCAATTTGTTCGTTTGGCTATTGATGGTCAACGAAAACTTGGGCACCTAACTGGAGAGATGAAAAAGCCTGAACCAGGAGACCCGAAAATGAATGCCTGAAGATCAGAAAACTCAATGGTAATTTCTTGTCTACTAAACTCCATGGAACCTACCATAGGTAAACCATATTTGTTTCTTCCCACTGCTGAGGATGTTTGGGAGTCAGTTAGAGAGACTTATTCTGATGTAGAAAATGTTTCTCAGATTTTTGAATTAAAAATTAAATTATGGAAAGCTAGGCAGGGGGAGAGGGGTGTTACTATTTACTATAATGAGATGGTTTCCTTATGTCAAGAATTAGATCAATGCTATAATGATGAATGGGGGTGTCCTAAGGATTATATCTATTTCTAGCAGGATTGAACCAAGAATTTGATAAACTTTGTTCACTAATTCTTGGAAAAAATCCACTGCCCACTTTGAGGGAAACTTTTTCTGAGATTAGGCGAGAAGAAACAAGGAGAATGTTATGCTAAAAATATATTCTAATGTGGAAGGAAAAAATATAGATTCCTCTGCTCTAGTTGCTGCGAAAAATGAAAATGACAAGAAAAAGAAGTTGTGGTGTGATCTTTGCAAAAAATAACTGGCACACTCGTGAGACCTGCTGGAAAATCCATGGGAAAACAGCTAACTGGAAGAAAAAGGGGGCAGACAACTGTGGCAGCCAGGCCTTTCAGAGTTCCAGTGAGGAATCAGGGCTGCAACCTTCTCCAAAAGTGCCACTATTCACCAAGGAGCAATTAGAGCTACTGCACAAACTTCTCCGATCTCAAATCCAAACTAGTAAACCCGATCCTTCCACTCCCACTTATTCTTTTTTCCAAACAGGTACTGTACCATCTATTTTTATGAGTATAAATTCAACAGGTATAAGTTTTTGGATTATAGATTCAGGGGCTAATGATCACATGACATGGAATTCCCATTTTTTCTCGACTTACACTCCTTCTGCAGGAAATAAAAAAGTCAGGGTTGCTGATGGTTCCTTCTCAGCAATTGCTGGAAAAGGTAAAATCAAATTAACCCCTCATTTGACTGTTTTTTATGTCCTTCATGTTCCAAAACTATCCTGCTATCTTGTGTCCATCAGCAAATTGACTCGAAACCTTAATTGTCGTGCTATCTTTGACTCTACTTCATGTATATTTCAGGACAAGATCTCGGGGAGGACGATTGGCAGTGCTAGAGAGTCTGAAGGTCTTTATTTTCTTGAAGATGGTGACAAATCAACAAATTTTAGTTCAACTTGTTTGAATTCTGTTCTAGTTGATAATAAAGTCATGTTATGGCACTATAGACTTGGTCATCCTAGTTTTCATTATTTGAAACTCTTGTTACCTCAGGTATTTATGAATAAAAGTCCATATTCTTTCCAGTGTGAATTTTGTGAAATGGCTAAACACCGACGTTCATCTTTTTCTTCCAAAAAACATCATGCCACAAAACCCTTCGGTTCGTGAGTTTCATAGATGATCACACTAAACTAAGTTGGGTGATTGAAAGACAAAGGGGAAGTAAAACATATGTTTGAGGCCTTTTATGTTATGGTTGAGACACAATTTAATGAGAAGATTCAAATATTTTAGAGTGATAATGGGAGAGAGTTTTTCAATGATCAGCTAGGTGATTTTTCCACTTCCAAGGGAATAGTACACCAAAGTTCTTTTCCTGATACACCCCAACAAAATGGAATAGCCGAGAGAAAAAATAAGCACCTTATGGAAGTAACTAGAGCCTTATTATTCACAAGTGGAGTCCCTAAATTTCTTTGGGGAGAAGCTATTTTGACAGCCAACTATCTTATTGATAGGATGTCTTCCCGTGTTCTAGATTTTAAAACCCCTTTCAATATGTTCACGGCATACTTTCCTACTTCTAGATTGACTGCTGATCTAGCTTTGAGAGTTTTTAGGTGTAGTGTATTTGTTCATGTTCATGATCATAATAGGAGTAAACTTGATCCACGTGCTAAAAAATGTGTTTTCGTTGGCTATGCTCCTAGTCAAAAGGGATACAAGTGTTATGACCCAAATACTAGGAAGATCATTGTCAGAATGGATGGATGTCACCTTTTTTGAATCTCAATTGTTTTTTGGAACTCATTTTCATGGGGAGAAACATAGAAGATTCGAGGGATAATATGGAACCTCTTGACCTTACGTGTGAGAAACAAAATGATCCAGGTTTTATGATAGACACTGGAAATAGTACTTTTGGTAATAACAACCTTGAGAAGGTAAGCGATCACAGCTTAAATAATGAAAATGAAAAAACTGAGACAATAGAGCCTTTTCATGATACAGTTAATGATGAGAACAGGGAACAAACAAGGGAATTACAGGTTTACTCGAGGAGAAACCGGAACTAAGAAAAAGAGATTAAGGATTCTCATCAGAACTAAACGTCCGCCCCACAAGATCTCACTGATATACAAGGTAATTCTGCGGTGTCACGACCCAACCCCGTAGGCCGTGACTAGTGTCCGAGTTGGACACTCATACGCACCTGTCACCCAGAACTAGCATACTAACTCGCATAAATATAAATAATCACATATGATCTCAGATTAGCGCATAATAGCCAACATATGTCACAAAAGCCGGCGAGGCTGTCGTAATGTACATAGCATATCAGAATAAGCATATGCGTGACAAGGCTACCACGGCGGGTAAGACCGCCCCAACATAAAACGTACGAACATATACGTACGGAACAACCATAACCCACATACATGTCTACGGACCTCTAAACGAGTAACGAGAATCATATGACGGGACGGGGCCCGTCGTACCCCCGAATGAATATATACATGTGCAACGAGAAAAGTATATATACCAAAATACGAACTCACGGGCGAAGGAGCACTCCCGGAAAACGAGAATAGTGTGTGTCCTTGGGGTGGATCACCAAGGCGAGAGTCCGTACTGCGGGCATGCACGCAGCCCCCGAAAAAAAGGGGTCAGTACGGAATATGTACTGAGTATGCAAAGCAAGAAATATAGTAACAGAATCATAATCGAACAGAAGATACAGAAAATAAGTACAATATGCATAATGTCAAAAAATATAGTTTAAAAAAAAAACATAATCATGCATAGGCTCTTAGAACGATGGTCGCCAGCCTGTCGATGGCGCCATACCACATCATACTCCAGAAGATTTCATATCTCCGACACCCGACATATCATATCACATCATAACGCCGTAACACCCCATAACGCCAAATATACACGGTACCGGCCAAGGGACTCGGCGTGCCGACACATCATACTCCGGAATATATCAAAGTGCGCACGAACATAACCGGCCCGGGATCCGGCCAAGGAAGTACTAACCATATGCACGAGCGGAGTCGTGAGTAGCAATATGCATAAAATCATAATCATAATCTCATGCACGGCCAACCCTATATACACGGCCTCATCTTCAACTTGGTTTCTATCATGAATTTCTTCCATTTTAGCATACTACAACACATATAAACCATTCATAACACATAAAACAAGATCAAAACTCACCTTTCTTCTTCAACTTCTCACTTGCCTAAAGTTGGTAGATAGAGGAAACGAGTAAGCTATTGAAACGGAAGCTATTGCTCGAAACAACGACTCCACGTTACTAAGCACCCTCCAATTAGCAAGTTTGCTTGAAGAAATTATTTTTTTGATGGCTTGATTTTTGTCTTGAAATTCCAAGCCTTGGCAAAACCCTCTTGTTTTTCTCCTCTCCTTGTTTTCTTAATTTTTCTAGAATTTTTCTAAGTGTTGAAATGGTGTATAAGATGACTAAGTCATCTTTTAAGTAGCCCTACATTGATCATCCATGTGGCCATGGCCCACACCTAAGGTGGCCGGCCACATGGTGCCTTATTTTCTTTTTCTTTTTTGAATTTTCAACTTTCCAAAAATAGAATACTTACTAAAAATGGAATTTGTTCCCAAATGTTTCCTTAACATTTTCATGCCAATAAAATCATACACAACTTAAGCCTTTAAAATATACAAAAGTCTCTACTTCGTCTCTTGGGATAGTCTAGTCCTCAACTTATCGTAATTCACTCATGTTGTCCCATTGTTCAAAATACGGGATATAACATCCTCCCCCCTTTAGAACATTCGTCCTCGAATGTTAAACTAACCTTACGGGTCTTACAAATAATTCGGGGGAGTTCTTTTGTAGCTATTACACACAATTCATTCATTGATCAACATAATCAATTAAGGAATTTAGATTACTGTGTAGGGCACGGAAATAAATGAGGATACTTCTTCTTCATCTGCTCCTCGGCTTCCCAGGTCATTTCCTCCCGATTATTATTCCGCCACAGCACCTTAACAGAGGCCACATCCTTGTTCCGCAACCTTCTTATCTGACGATCCAATATAGCTACAGGCTGCTCTTCATAGGATAGCTCCTCCGTGACCTGGACATCATCTACAGGAAATATTCTGGAAGGGTCACCAATGCACTTACGAGCATAGAAACATGGAATACCCGGGTGCATGCTCCCAAATCGGTTAAGCGCATTCAATTCGTAAGCAACTTTGCCTATTCTCCGAATAACCTGATAAGGCCCAATATATCTTGGACTGAGCTTCCCTTTCTTGCCAAATCTCATAACACCTTTCATAGGTGATACCTTCAGGAATCCCAATCACTAACCTGGAACTCCAAGTGCCGACGTCGATTATCTGCATACGACTTCTGTCGACTCTGGGTCGCTAATAATCTTTCTCGAATAAGCTTCACTTTGTCCACCGCCTGCTGGATCATATCTGGACCAATTAATTTAGTTTCACCAACATCGAACCAGCCAATTGGTGACCTGCATTTTCTGCCATACAATGCCTCGTACGGTGCCATCTGAATACTGGAGTGGTAGCTATTATTATAAGCAAATTCAATCAATGGCAAGTGATCGTCCCAGCTACCTCTGAAATCAATAACACAGGCCCGTAACATATCTTCTAGCGTCTGGATAGTACGCTCGGCCTGTCCATCAGACTGAGGATGAAATGTTGTGCTAAGACTCACCGGGGTCCCCAATCCTTCCCGAAATGATCTCCGAAGTTGGGTCGTAACCGAGCACCTCTGTCGGAGATAATAGATATGGAAACTCCGTGAAGTCTTACTATCTCCTTAATATATAATGGCATAATCCTCAGCCGAATAAGTAGTCCTGACCGGAAGAAAATGGGCTGATTTTGTCAGCCTGTCAACGATAACCCAGATGGAATCATACCTCCGTGGAGTGCGGGGCAAACCTGTGATGAAGTCCATATTAATTATTTCCCACTTCCACGTCGGAATCTCCATTTCCTGTAATAATCCACCGGGCTTCTGGTGCTCGATCTTAACCTGCTGGCAATTTGGGCACTGAGCGACGAATTCTGCTATATCCTTTTTCATACCATCCCACCAGTACAGACATCTGAGATCATGGTACATTTTTGTAGCTCCCGGGTGAACAGAATAACGGGCATAATGTGCCTCGCCCATAACCTGCCGTCGTAACTCTGCAACCTCCGGTACGCACAACGCCCCTGTAATAATACTCCATCCGGTGTAATCTCGAACGGAGTCTTATCCTTTTCACGGGCCGTGTCTCCGTACCGCATCGAACAACAGATCTTCATATTGGCGGCGCTTTATTTCTTCCGGTATAGAAGATTCAAGAACTTCTCGAACGTAAATCCCGATTCCCAGATTCGGCCAAACGGACTCCAAGACTTGCCAGCTGATGAATTTCACGAACCATTTCTTTCTTTCCTGATGGCACGTCCGCTAGGCTGCCCATAGATTTACGGCTGAGAGCATCTGCCACAACATTAGCTTTCCCAGGATGGTATAGAATATCAACATCATAATCTTTCAGCAACTCTAACCACCTTCTCTGCCGCAAATTCAGCTCTTTCTGCTTAAAGATATATTGGAGGCTTTTGTGATCTGTATAGATATCAACATGAACACCATATAAATAGTGTCTCCATATCTTCAGAGCATGAACCACCGTTGCGAGATCCAGATCATGAGTGGGATAATTCTTTTCGTGCTTTTTGAGCTGCCGGGAAGCATAGGCTATAACTCTGCCATGCTGCATTAGTACACAACCCAGTCCCACACCGGATGCATCACAATATATAACATATCCGTCTGGTCCCTCCGGAAGTGTCAAAACTGGAGCTGTAATCAATTTCTCCTTCAAAGAATCGGTAGCTTCGTTCACAGTATCCCCACTGGAACTTGGCTCCCTTCTGAGTTAGCCTTGTTAAAGGCGCTGAAATTGAAGCAAATTTCTCCACAAATCTTCTGTAATAACCAGCCAATCCCAGGAAGCTACGTACCTCAGTAGGCGTCGTAGGTCTGGGCCAATTCTTCACGGCTTCGATCTTCTGGGTATCCACCCGGATGCCGTCAGCTCCAATAATATGTCCCAAGAATGCCACTGATGTCAGCCAGAATTCACATTTAGAAAATTTTGCATATAATTTCGATGTCGAAGTACCCCAAGTACTTGTCCTCGATGATGATCTGCGTGCTCTTCCTCTGACCGAGAATAAACCAGAATATCATCAATAAATACGATCACGAACATATCCAAGAACGGCCTGAATACCCGATTCATTAGATCCATGAATACCGCTGGAGCATTAGTCAGCCCAAAAGACATCACTCTGAATTCATAATGCCCGTACCGGGTCCTGAATGCTGTCTTGGGAATATCTGCCTCTCGTACTCGCACCTGGTGGTAACCGGACCGCAGATCTATCTTTGAAAAACATTTAGCTCCCTGCAACTGGTCAAATAAATCGTCAATCCTGGGGAGGGGGTATTTATTCTTTATAGTTATCTTATTCAGCTGCCGATAATCAATACACATCCGCAGTGAGCCGTCTTTCTTTCTCACAAATAATACCGGCGCTCCCCGTGGTGACGATCGGGTCGGATGAAGCCCTTCTCTCTATAGATCTCTCTCCGCTCTTTCAATTCTTTTAATTCTGCCGGTGCCATTCTGTACGGAGGAATAGATATGGGCTGAGTGTCTGGCAACATATCTATCGTGAATTCTATCTCCCGTTCAGGAGGAAGACTTGGAAGCTCGTCTGGGAATACATCCGGGAATTCACTAACCACTGGAACTGATTGAATAGTCGGTGTTTCAGCTTTTAAATCATGTACGCGAACCAGATGATAAATATAGCCTTTTCTGATCATTTTTCTTGCCTTGAGGTATGAAATAAACTTACCCCTCGGCGATGCTGTATTACCTGCCCACTCTATAACCGGTTCACCTGGGAATTGGAAGCGGACTACTTTCTTTTGACAATCAACATTAGCATAACACGAAGCCAGCCAGTCCATACCCATAATAATATCAAATTCGGTCATATCTAGCTCTATCAAATCTGCCTTAGTGCAATGATCACAGACAATTATCGAACAATCTCTATATACCTGTCTGGCTATAATAGAATCCCCTACCGGAGTGGCTACCTCAAATGGTTCTATTGGTTCAGATTCTATCCCAATTTTATTAGCAACAAGCGGGGAAATATATGATAAAGTAGAACCAGGATCTATCAGTGCATATACAGCTCGAGAGAAAACCAATAATGTACCTGTAACCACGTTGGCGACGCCTCCGGTCCCCGACGGCCGGCCAAAGCATATATGCGGTTCGAAGGACCGCTAGAATCGGACGCCCCGCCACGGCCTCTACCGCGGCTTCGGTGCCGCATACCCTCGCCCCGCGGGCGCACGGCCACCGACGATGACGATGAACCGGACCGAACCCGCGTAGGCCGCGCCGCACCCCCCGCACCGCCCCCCCCGAGCGGGCACTCTCATCACGTGGCCCCCGACGGCCGCGGGTAAACAGCACCGTGGCACGGTAACACTCCCCGCAGGCTTGTCTCCCACAATAAGTACATCGAGGTACGGTGGCCTCAACTTGCCGGAACCTGCCGCCCGTCTCGCGAGCCCGAAGCCCCGGGAGCTCGACCCGCTCCCCGAATATCCAAGACCGTCGGGTCTCACGCCCGTAGGGTCGCGGGGGTGTACCCGGCCGGGCCGGGAGGAACATTCGCCGTGCCGCCGCCGAGGCCGTCTCCGCCGAGAATCTCCGTAATACCCGGCCGACCTAGCCCTCGGGGTCGGCTCCTCGTCATAACTCCCCGTCGGGCTGGCGCCCCCTGTGTCGCTCCTCCATGCCCTGGGCGTACGCCTGTACTCGTGCAATGTCCATGCCGGGCTGAGAAGCCATCGCCATATAGCTGTCAATCAAATAAGTATCCAGCCCCATCACATACTGGTGCACTCGATCCGCCATATCAGCCACAATATGAGGAGCGTATCTGGCCAAAGAATCAAACTCTGTGGCGTACTCCCGACACTCCTACCGCTCTCGCCTCAAATGTAAAAACCTGTGAACCCTGGCTCGTCTAGTCTCTGGGGGTAAAAAATGGCCAAGAAAGGCCTCTGTGAACTCATCCCATACAGCTAGTGGAGCGCCCTCACCTCTGGACAGCCCTCATGACTCATACCAATTGGCTGCTATGTCGTGCAGTTGATACGACGCCAACTCTACCGACTCAGTCTCGGAGGCCCTGACAAGCCGCAGCGTACGCCGCATCCGTCCGATAAACCCCCGAGGGTCCTCCTCGGCTTTGACCCTCGAAGAACTCTGGCGGATTACAGGTCAAGAAATAGCGAGCCCTCTGACTATCACGTCCGCCCGCATGATCATCCTCTGCTCCGTGCCTCTGGACCTCGCCCCCGCGCCCCCGTCAATAATCGAACAGCGTCCCTCATAGCCCGTCCTCCGCCCCCGGCCGAGGAGCCGGAGGCTCGGCACTCGAACCTCGCAGGCGGGCGGTGGAGCCTCCTCCCTCGTCCCGCACTGCCATCGCTCCGTGCCCCTCTGGTGGTGATGGAGTGGCAGAACTGGCCGACCGGGGCACCATCTCCGGCTCGAGCTGAGCACGGGCCCTAGTGACTCTCTGGGCCCGACTGGTCTCTCCCACTGCAAAAGAGACTTGCCCTTCTAGGCAGCTGTCGCCTTTCTCAGAGGCATCGCTGAAAACATAGCAGTTCGTTAGAAAGAAGTCATCCTAATAATACCGCTCTATCGCACGATCTAAGAGCAGAAAGAAAGACAACATCCTAAATGTCCCGTAGCCTCCTATTTATAGATGTGGTGCACAATACACCGATAAACAGGACTCTACTAGACACGGTCTGTAGATATTCCGAGGACGAACCGCTCTGATACCACTTTTGTCATGACCCAACCCCGTAGGCCGTGACTAGTGTCCGAGTTGGACACTCATACGCACCTGTCACCCAGAACTAGCATACTAACTCGCATAAATATAAATAATCACATATGATCTCGCATTAGCGCATAATAGCCAACATATGTCACGAAAGCGGCGAGGTCGTCATAACGTACATAGCATATCGAAATAAGCATATGCAGCCGACAAGGCTACCACGGTGGGTAAGACCGCCCAAACATAAAACGTACGAACATATCTGTACAGGAACAACCATAACCCACATACATGTCTACAGACCTCTAAACAGAGTAACAGAATCATATGACGGGACAGGGCCCCGTCGTACCCCTGAATGAATATATACATGTGCAACAGAAAAGTATATATACCAAAATACAGGCTCCGGGCGAAGGAGCACTCCCAGAAAGCAGAATAGGTGTCCTAGGTGGGTGGATCACCAAGCTGAGCGTATGTACACACGCGGTATGAACGCAAATTTCAAAGAAAGGGGGTCAGTACGGAATATGTACTGAGTATGCAAAGCAAGAAATATAGTAACAGAATCATAATCGAACAGAAGATACAGAAAATAAGTACAATATGCATAATGTCAAAACATATAGTTTAAAAAAAAACATAATCATGCATAGGCTATTAGAACGATGGTCGCCCGCCTGTCGATGGCGCCATACCACATCATACTCCAGAAGATTTCATATCTCCGACACCCGACATATCATATCACATCATAACGCCGTAACACCCCATAACGCCAAATATACACGGTACCCGGCCAAAGGGGACTCGGCGTACCGGACACATCATACTCCGAAATATATCAAAGTGCGCACGAACATAGCCGGCCCGGGATTCGGCGAAGGAAGTACTAACCATATGCACGAGCGGAGTCGTGAGTAGCAATATGCATAAAATCATAATCATAATCTCATTAAATAAATAAGAAATCCATGCTCGGGAGTTAAAGTGAAAGTAATACTAAGTCTTTCCCGAAGGTCATTAAGAACGAACATAGAAAAGTCGCGGGACCCACGGACGGGTGTCAACCCCATCCGAGCCCGCTTATGGAAGTTAGGGGATGTTGTGCCTTATGGAATCCCCTACGAAAGTTGCGGGGCGATCCGAGCTCGTCTACGAAAGTTACGAGCGTTCGTAGTTTCGGAATCTTTAAAAGCAAAATTCTTTACAAAACCTTTGAAACTCAATCAAATGAAAACATAAAGACCTTAGTTAGGCTACATTAAGAGAGTAAATCTTCAGAAATGAATAAGACGCACATATAAGCTCGGATCTCGAGAGTGGAGTTACCCCGAGGTTCGTGTCACAACCTAATTAATTCTAGGACATGCCAAAAGAAAGAAAGAATAGGCTTCGCATACCTTGTCCGCTCTCAAACTAAGCTAGCCCTCAAGCCTCGGGCACTCCAAGACCTACATAACACTAATATACCAAACATTAGCCATAAACATTTACGCATTAGGCATTCAATTCCAAACGGACATCAAATTCTACGGAAATTTCTGCAAAAAGATTTCCCCTATAAATACAACACCCCGAGAATTCAACTCGGCCAAATTCAACAACAACCAACCCAACAACCAAGCTACAACATCAACAATCAATTCAAAAATGCATTCTACATTAAATACACTTCTTTCTACATAACTTCAACAACATTCAAACATTCCAATATACTTACTTCAACTACTTACATTCAAACTAATATCAACATTTATACATTCGATTATTAATCCAAAACCATTTAATCAACATTCAAGCACGTTTCAAACAATTCACACAATTTTCCAAACAACCCAAACAAAGCTCCAACTCACCCGAATTTCTTTCCAAACCCGAGAACAACACCAAACCCATTCTTCTCTTCCAAATTCATAACTTACACCATTAATCCGCACATTAACAATGCAATTCTCATAAATACAAAAATTACATAAAATTCACATTAACTTCCAAACCAACCCATAACCAACACAACATTATTTTGGATCATCAAACTTGCATTTTTCATCATAGGATCCACAACGACGACAACTAAAATACTAACGACGATTTATTCATTCTCAACTACACAAAGGGGACATTTTCGGCCAACACCATACAACCACCCATAGATGATTTTCATTCTTTTCTTCACACTACAACAATCAAAACATGCTAACTATAATTAATACATTGCTTCTAACACAATATACACATGCACGGCCAACCCTATATACACGGCCTCATCTTCAACTTGGTTTCTATCATGAATTTCTTCCATTTTAGCATACTACAACACATATAAACCATTCATAACACATAAAACAAGATCAAAACTCACCTTTCTTCTTCAACTTCTCACTTGCCTAAAGTTGGTAGATAGAGGAAACGAGTAAGCTATTGCTCGAAACAACGACTCCACGTTACTAAGCACCCTCCAATTAGCAAGTTTTCTTGAAGAAATTATTTTTTTGATGGCTTGATTTTTGTCTTGAAATTCCAAGCCTTGGCCGAAACCCTCTTGTTTTTCTCCTCTCCTTGTTTTCTTGATTTTTCTAGAATTTTTCTAAGTGTTGAAATGGTGTATAAGATGACTAAGTCATCTTTTAAGTAGCCCTATATTGATCATCCATGTGGCCATGGCCCACACCTAAGGTGGCCGGCCACATGGTGCCTTATTTATTTATTTTTTTTGAATTTTCAACTTTCCAAAAATAGAATACTTACTAAAAATGGAATTTGTTCCCAAATGTTTCCTTAACATTTTCATGCCAATAAAATCATACACAACTTAAGCCTTTAAAATATACAAAAGTCTCTACTTCGTCTCTTGGGATAGTCTAGTCCTCAACTTATCGTAATTCACTCATGTTGTCCCGTTGTTCAAAATACGGGATATAACATGCAAAACCTAACTCTGATTTGCCCCTTGTTACTTTAGACCTTGATCTTTCGATTGCCAAACGTAAAGGGGTAAGAAAAGTCACCAACCATCCCATGTCAAATTTTGTGTCATATAGAAACTTGTCCCCTTCATATGTAGCTTTTCTTTCTCAATTATCTGGAATGGAGATACCGAGAAATGTGCAGGATGCTTTCAACTTTCCCAAGTGGAAGAAGGCAATTCTAGAGAAGATGAATGCTCTTGAGAGAAATGAAACTTGGAAAATAGCGGAACTGCCACTTGGAAAGAAAATATTGGGCATAAGTGGGTGTTCCATCAAGTTTAAATCAGATGGGTCCCTAAAGAGGTATAAGGCGTGTTCGGTAGCAAAAAGGTTCACTCAAACCTATAGGATTGACTATCTTGAGACGTTTGCTCTAGTTGCCAAATTGAACTCAATCAGGGTTCTTCTAACCATTGCTGCCAACCATGATTGGCCACTTCAACAATTAGATGTGAAGAATGCATTCTTGAATGGAAAACTCGAAGAAGAAGTCTACATGGATCCTCCTCCGGTTTTTGAAGAAAGGTATGGAACTAGAGTGTGCAAACTAAAAAAATCTCTCTACGGGGTCAAACAATCTCCAAGAGCTTGGTTTGAGAGGTTTACTCAGTTTGTGAAAAAACAAGGATACACTCAAGGGCAAGCAAATCATACCATCTTCATTCGACATTCACTTGAGGGAAAGACAACTATCCTAATCGTGTATTGATGATATCATACTTACAGGAGATGACTTTTCAGAAATAAAGAATTTGAAAAATCAGTTGCCCATGAAGTTTGATATCAAAGATTTGGGCCAATTGAAATATTTTCTTCGCATGGAAGTAGCGAGATCAAAAGAAGGCATTATGGTGTCACAAAGGAAGTATGTGCTAGATCTTTTGAAAAAGACAGGGTGAGTAGTTGTCGTCCAAATTAAAACACCTATTGATACAAATATAAAATTTGGATACAAAGAAGGAAATTCAATTGACCAAAGTCAATATCGAGACTAGTGGGAAAGCTGATCTATTTGTCACACACTCGGCCTGATATAGCTTTTGTTGTAAGCTTAGTCAAATTCATGCACTCTTCAAAGGAAGAGCACCAAGAAGCGGTCTATAGGATTCTACGATATCTGAAAAGTTCATCAGGGAACGGATTATTTTTCAAAAAAAAAACCAACAAAGGGGCATTGAAAGCTTTACAGAGGCGGATTTGGTAGGTTCTACTACTGACAGGAGGTCTACGTTTGGATATTGTACATTTATATAGGGAAATCTCGTGACTTGAAAGAGTAAAAAGCAGAATGTCGTAGCCCGTAGCAGTGCTGAAGCTGCATACCGATTTATGGCTCATGGGATCTATGAGATGATTTGGCTCAAGAAGATGATGGAAGATCAAAAAAACTGTTTGCACTACCAATGAAGTTGTACTATGACAACAAAGCCACCATAAGTATTGCTCACAATCTAGTTCAACATGATAGAACAAAGCATGTTGAAGCGGGTAGGCACTTCGTAAAAGAGAAGATTGAAAAAGGAAGTATTTGCATGCCTTTTGTCCCAACAAATCAACAAATTGCAGATATTTTCACAAAAGGACTGTTTAAACCAAAATTTGAAATTCTTGTAAGCAAGTTAGGCATGACAGATATTTACATGCCAACTTGAGGGGGAGTGTTGATTTGTGAATATTTGATTATGATCCATCCGATTTTGTAAGAGCTTTAATTGATCCGATAAAATCAGATCCGATATGCTATTAGATGTTTTAGGAAATTAGATCAAATAAAATCATCCCTTGATTATCAAATCTCCTAGAATCAAGGGATCAGATAGCAAGTTTGTTTGTTTCGTTTCTACTATAAATTTGTACCTCTACAGATGAATAAACTGTCCAACTTTGATACCAAAACTTTCAGATACAAAGAGAGCAGTCCTATTTTGATCATATAAATGATTTTCAGGGTGTCCTTGATCAAATTTCTGGAATGGGTGTCAAGTTTGATGAAGAAATACAAGGACTTTGGCTTCTTAATACCGCGTATTTTGGGGAAACTCTTTGAGTTTTTTTGACTAATTTTGTTCCCAGTGATGGTGTAACTATGGAATATGCTAAGAGTGGTGTTTTTAATGAAGAGATGAGAAGAAGATCTCAAGCTTCGTCTTCTTCAACTTGTCGCTCCGATGTTTTGGTTACTGAAGACAGGGGGAGAAGCAATTTCCGAGGTCAAAATGACTAAGAGTGGTGTTTTGAATGAAGAGATGAGAAGAAGATCTCAAGCCTCGTCTTCTTCAACTTCACACTCCGATGTTTTGGTTGCTGAAGACAGGGGGAGAAGCAATTTCAGAGGTCAAAATGACGGAGGCAAAAGTAGAAGCAAGTCAAGATCCTCCAGGTACAAGAATCTTACATGTGACTACTGTCACTTGCAAGGGCACATCAAGAAACATTGCTACAGGTTTAAGAGAGACTAGAAAAAGCAAAAATAAAAATCTGGCGATAATGAAAATCATGTTGCTGTTGGTGCTGAAAATGAGCTTCTTGATGCTTGTGTAAAAATGATATCAATCTTGTTTATGATGAGTCTACCTGGTTTGTGGATTCAGGTGCCACTTCTCATATCACACAAAAGAAGGAATTATTTTCTTCTTATACTTCAGGTAATTTTGGAATGTTACAAATGGGCAATGATAGTGAGGTTGAGGTATTTGGCATTGGCACAGTTTGCTTGAAAAGTAAGAATGGTCCGAGATTGGTTCTTAACAATGTCAAGCATGCTCCAGATGTTCATCTGAATTTAATTTCTGTAGGAAAGCTTGATGGTGAGGGTTATGATCAAACCGTTAGTGGTGGCCAGTGGAAGATTCTTAGAGTTTCACTGATTGTGGCTCAAGGCAACAAGATATCTGACTTGTACTTATTTCAGGGCTCCATTTATAATGACTCAGTAAATTTTGGTGGAGAATGATAATTCATCAGAGTTATGGCATAGAAGGTTGAGTCAAATGAGCAAGAAGGAGATTGATAATTTGGCTAAGGAGAAGTTTCTTTCTGGAGTGAAACAAGCAAAGTTAAAGAGATGTGCTCATTACTTAGCCGGGAAACAGAAAAGAGTTTTTTTTCAGAGTCATTCGCCTTCAACAAAGCTGATTTGCTGGAGTTGATACATTCTGGTTAGTGTGATCCTTTTAAAGTAAGCTCTCGTGGTGGTGCACTTTACGTTGTGACTTTTATTGGTGATCATTCTCGCAAACTTTGGGTATTTTCTTTGAAGTCCAAGGATCAAGTACTTGATGTGTTCAAGACTTTTCAGGCCTTGGTTGAGATATCGAGAGAGAAGAAACTAAAATGTATCCGCTCAGACAACAGTGGTGAATACATTGGTCCTTTTGATAATTATTACAGACAGCAAGGTATTCGGCATTAGAAAACTCCTCCAAAGACTCCTCAGTTAAATGGTTTAGCAAAGAGGATGAACAGAACTCTAGTTGAGAGGGTTAGTTGTCTGCTTTCAGATGCTAAGTTGCCATATTCATTTTGGGCAGAAGCACTCAATACTCTTGCTGATGTGATCAATTTATCTCCTACTGTTGTTTTGGATGGTGATGTCCGTGATAGAGTTTGGTTTGATAAGGATGTCTTTTATGCTCATCTGAAAGTCTTCGGGTGTAAGGCTTTTATGCATGTTCTTAAGGATGAGAGGTCAAAGCTGGAAGTTAAAACTAGGTAATGTATCTTTATTGGTTATGGTCATGACGAATTTGGCTATCGTTTCTATGATGCAGTTGAGAAGAAACTTGTTAGAAGCCGTGATGTTGTGTTCTTTGAAGACCAGACAATTGAAGATTTTGACAAAGTTGAGAAGGTTGATTCTCAGAGCAGTGAGAGCTTAGTTGATGTTGATCTAGTTCCTGTGACTATTACACCTGAAGAAAATCTTCAAAACAATGAAGATCAAGTTGAAGATAGTGATCATATTCACAATGACCAGCATGATGTTGTTGATGCTCCAGTGAAAGATAATGTGCTTGGCCAGCAACCAGCAGCTATTGATGCTCCAGAGAGTTCTCTCAGAAGATCTACTAGAAAGAAAGTACCTTCATCTCGTTATTCTCCCAATGAGTTTGTACTCGACTTATTGGGGAGAACCTAAAAGTTTTGATAAGGCCGTGGATAGTGAAAAAAAAAGTGATTTGATGCTATGCAAGATGAGATTAAATCCTTGCATTATAACCATACATTTGATCTGGTTAAGCTTCCTAAAGACAAAAGCTTTGAAAAATAGTGGGTTTTCAAGGTGAAACATGAAGATGGTAACCCAGTTCCATGATACAAGGCTAGATTGGTTGTCAAGGGATTTAATCAAACGAATGGAGTTGATTTTTATGAAATCTTTTCTCCAGTTGTGAAGATGTCATCCATTCGAGTTGTTCTAGGCTTGGTTGTAAGTCTAGATTTAGAGGTTGAGCAAATGGATGTTAAAACTGCTTTTCTCCATGGTGACTTAGATGAAGAAATTTATATGGAGCAGCCAGAAGGTTTTGAAGTCGAGGGTATAGAGGATTATGTTTGTAAATTGAAGAAGATCTTGTATACATTTTCTCCTATAATCAAAATAGTAACTGTAAGAACTGTGCTTAGTATAGCAGCTTCAAGGCAATGGCACATCCACCAAATAAATGTGTACAATGGTTTTTTCCTAGGTGACTTGACTGATGAAATTTACATCGATTTACCAAACGAATTTGGGAGCCAGGGGGAATCTAAACCAGTATGTAGACTCATCAAATTCCTTTATGGGCTAAAACAAGCACCAAGGCAATGGAATGCCAAGTTGACAGAAGCATTGATCAATCTGATGTTTAGAAAAAGTCAATATGATCACTCATTATTTGTAAGGAAGACTGACCATGGCACTGTGATGATTTTAGTGTATGTGGATGACATGTTACCTACTGGGGACAGTCTAAAGATGATTAAGGAAGCTAAGAAATCACTCCAACAGGTGCTCAAGATGAAATATTTAGGTGACTTGAAGTATTTCCTTGGTTTAGAGTTCGCAAGATCCAATCTGGGCATCTTGATGCATCGGAGGAAATACTGTTCGGAACTGATTTCTGAACTTGGACTTTCATTATCCAAACCAGCTTCAACTCCTAGTGATACTAATATAAAGGTAACAACAAAGGAGTATGATGATCACACAATCATAATCACAAACACAAACAGCTCAGAAGATCAGCTACTTACAGATTGGACCATACCAAAGACTAATTAGGAAGTTGTTATATTTGACCATTACAAGACCAGATATAGCATCCAGTGTACAGACATTGAGTCAATACTTACAGCAACCTAAAACGTCATGTATGGAAGCAGCCTTGAGAATGGTAAAATATGTCAAGACTCAACCTGGACAAGGGATCTTAATATCAAGCAGAGACATTCAAACAGTCACAGCGATGCTGATTGGGCAGCCTGTGCTTATTCTAGAAGATTAGTATCAGCGTTCTTAATCAAACTAGGAGAATCACTAGTCTCTTGGAAATCAAAAAAGCAAACTAATATCTCAAAGAGTTCTGCAGAAGCAGAATACAGGAGTATGGAATCTACAGTTTCTGAACTGGTTTGTCTACTTGGCTTACTAGACGAATTGGAAATCAAGATTACTTTGCCTATTACTATTTTCAATGATAGCAAATCAGCTATCCAAATAGCTACAAATCCAGTCTTCCATGAGAGGACAAAGCACATTGAAATAGATTGCCATTTTATTAGGGAGAAGATTCAGCAAAGGAAAGTGAAGTCTCAATATATATCAACTAGAGATCAACCTGCAGACATTTTGACAAAAGGATTGACTAAGGTGCAACATCAATATCTCAATACCAAGTTAGGTGTTCTCAACATTTTCACCACCTAACATGAGGGGGAGTGTTGAATGATAGGTTGATTAGTAGGATTATAAGTTAGCTTAGTCAGTTAACCAAGTTGCTAATCACAATTAACAGTTTTCTAACCTAGTGGCATTTCTGTAATTACTGCATTTCACAGAATTAGTTATTTTCACAGTTAGGTAGTTATACTAAGTTAGTTGATCAGTGGTTAATGATCTGATTAGTTAAGCTTTAATCCTGGGTATATATATACACATGTATACCATTTGTATATGGTTAACACATTATTGATGAATAACATATTTCATCCTTTTTTCTTCTTCTTCTCCAAATAGTTCTTCTTACTTCTTTAATGTTGATCATATGAATTGATCTGAATTACTTGATTATGACATAGCTAATATATCAAATAAAAAATTAATAAATATTTAAAAAATTTGTATAGGTCAAATTGGCTACATATTTACTCCAAATCAGATGTGTTGACTTGAGATATGACTAGATTGACCTGTCATGAAAAAATGTGATCCAACCCAACCATAACCATCGGCCTATTACCGTATCCTAAAAGAAAAAAGTGTCCTCAACATTTAAATAGAAATTCAAATTCGAGCTTTGCGAATGATCCTAAAAGAGATTGTCTTTCTTGTTAATACACCTTATGCAATGTGAAATCAAATTAGTTAGTTCAGTAGATCTCGATTATCGGATGCATACAGAAGAAAGTAGTGCATTACTATTTCTCTTCGAAGTCACGACTATTGATTTACGTTGTTTTTACTAGAGGTAGGCGTTCGGGTAGTTCGGATTGGATATGAAACTCCGATTTGGATTTTCGATTTAAACAAGCCGGGGTTGAGTTGGATTTTAAGATCGATTTAGATTAGTCAAATTAATTATTTTGAATATTCAAGCCTATATATAAGTTGAGCTTCTTCTTATTCTTAGAAAAATGAATATCCAAATAAAGTATTCATGCCACCAATGAAATCATTATCAAAGAAATTTCTAGAAATAAAAGCACTAAAGCATGAGAATTAATGAGTCTAGATATACTAAAATCGTACCCAAATACAATAGTTCATATTCAAATCAATCTCTACTGAATTCTTATAGACTCTGCAATTTAAACAAATACGAAGATGCTTGAAGAATCTTTACCGTGTTCCTTAATTATTCCAATCATCTCACTAGTGAACCTGCAAATTTTGCATCTTAACATAGGCAACATGATAATTAACTAATCCATGATCGACGATAAGCTTATACCTCTCAAATACATTCTGAAATATAGAGCGTATTGGACTTAATATTGACTACATAGGCTAATGTTTAATGAGTAGATCAAACTTCAGGTACAAAACTTTTAAATTTTCAGATATTGGATATTTGAAATTTCAAATTTGAAATTCAACCCGAAATTTGAAATTATTAAAAATTAAAGGGCAATTTGCACAATTGCCCTTAATCTGGGGTGGTCTTTAATTTTTGCCCCTCAAATTGGTGGTCTTTAATTTTTTCCCTTCGCTAAAACCCCTTGGTTCCAGGTTCGGACCCCTGCTCAATCCAAAAAAAAAATGCAAGGTAGAGTTTGACTGCCTTCCGGCAGAATTTCAAACTCTACATGATCAGGTAGAGTTTGACTCAAACTCTGCCTGATCAGGTAGAGTTTGTCTGCAAACTCTGGTTAAGACACAGTTTTGCCTTCGGGCATAAGGCAAAACTCTACCTTAAGGTAGAGGTTTGCATTAAAACAATTTTTTTTATTATTACTCAATTGAAATTTTGTAAGACTCTGCCTCATGGCCTAACTTTAGCCCGAATAGGCCTAATTTTCTACGAAACTGTGCCTTGCAATTTTTATTTTTTTTACTGAACCAAGGTTCGAACCCCAAACCTCATGGTATTAAGCAAAGGACAAAAATTAAAGACAAGCAATTTGAGGGACAAAAATTAGAGATCAATGCATTTGAAGGCAATCCGCACAAAAAAAATGAAAATTAAATTCGAAATTTTAAAAAAAAAAAAAAAATCGATTTCAATTCGGACTTCAGGCCCAAAGTCCCAAACTATGTCCGCCTCCAGTTTTCACTCAAACATAGTGCTGTTACTATTCATTTAAAATCCATTTATTATAGAGCTTAAAGTATATATTCTGTCGGTTATAAATAATATTACATCACTAAATTATTTAAAAATATTCATAGATAATTATCTATAATAAAGATGAATTGGTGACTCAAAAATTAAGAGAAGTACGACTTGTTTCAACCAGTTAAATTGACGTAATTGTGAAAACATTTTATAAAATTTTCACAAACAGCTACCTTTTAACTCTTTCTAACAACCTATAACTACATATTCTATATTTACAATTCGTAACTAGATGACCCTATATTTATATAATAGTCGGGTATACCAAAATATAGCATAAATATAGCATAAATACGACGCGAGTTTAATCGATGTTTATATTTATGGAAACAAAATCGTTTCAATTTTAATTAGAATCGGTTATATTGTTCCCCGATTCACGCAAATATCCTCCCATTCCATATCTGATTCCATATCTCATTCAAACAGCTAACAAATTCAAAAAAAAATTGAATTCAAACACTACAATCATATTTTTAACCAAAAATAAAAAGGTTGAAAAATAAAAAATATCAAAACAGTGAACATAGCTTGATTATCATGACGGATATATATTTGATTTCATCAAGTTGAGTTCATAATTGAGGTAACGATTTTTTCACTGCAAACTTTTTTTTTTGTTCGTCTTTTCCGAAATTGTTTTAGCTAAATTGAATTTAACACATTGCTGTATTCGAAAACAACAGGATAATGACAAGCGTAACTGCGTTGATCCGTCATTCTGGTTTTTGGAATGATCAGAACTGTTTTGTGAATTACAAAATTGATGTTGTTGTGTTCATTGATAATTGCAATTACGATAAGTTAGTTTGTACGATTATAAATCAATTAGGCGTGGATACTGTTAGGAAAACTATTTCAATAAAATATCTTTGTTGAAGGCGATTTTCAACCAATTGAAATACACAACGATACGGGAGTTCGTGTGTACGTTGAGCTTAAGAGAGAAAACAGTTTTGGGGGATGTATCCAATGTGCGTTAGTATTCATGATTTGGATATTGAGGATTGTGCAACCGTAATCGTATTATTGGAGATGATGTCGCTAAAATTGGATATAGCGAGAATCGGGATGGTATGAAAGTTTGTGATTCTACCGTAAACACCGTTGTTTTGTTTGGGAATGATAACAATTTGATAATTTCGAAAACCGGAAGCGAAAGGAGTTTTTGTCGATCAAATTTACCAGGATAAGGAAACTTTGAAAATTGCGATGACGAAATACGCAATTCGTGAAAGATTCAATTTCAAAACAGAGAGATCGAATGCTATAAGGTATGATTTTCTAAATGTATTCTGGTAACAGAAAGTGCAGATGTATTTTTGTTATATTTGTACTGTATTGATATGATCTGTTAACTTATTTAGCACACTGTTAATTTTAAAAATGTTTGATGCAATATATTCTGATATATTTTTTTATATATTTATACTGTATTTAATTGATTCAATATGTACTATTTGAATTGTATTATGTAGCTACACTCGTATCTTGGTCGCCGAATGTAAATGGAAATTCGCAGCGTCGAGAATTGGGGATTCGAAATGTTCGTGGTTAGAGCTTTCGATGACGAACATACATGTCCGTTGAAGGACAAGGTGTATTCACAAAGGTAGGCAACAAGTTGGTTTATTGGAGAAGCGGTTGTGAAGGCGAAAATAACTAACCATAAAAGGAAGGTCACACACGGGGATATAATAGATGATGTTAAGAATGAATTCGGCGTAGATGTTTCTTATATGATGGCATGGAGAGCTAGAGAGAAGGCTATAAAAGATTTCGTAGGTGATCCAATTGATTCATACAAGAAGTTGCCGGCATATATATACATACTTGATAAAACGTATCTGGATCGCTCGTTAAAATGCATAAATCACCGTAAAATGAGTTTATGTATTTGTTTGTAGCACTCAAAGCATTCATAAAGGGATTCGAGTGTTGTAGACCAATAGTTGTAGTGGATGGTGCACACCTTAAATCAACGTATAATGGTACATTTGTGTCGACAAGTACTTTGGATGGAGCAGGTATGTGTAATTCTATTCTACGAATGTTTTTTTTATAAATACAACATTATGCATATTG
Organism: Lycium ferocissimum; assembly: GCF_029784015.1. Taxonomy (NCBI): domain Eukaryota; kingdom Viridiplantae; phylum Streptophyta; class Magnoliopsida; order Solanales; family Solanaceae; genus Lycium; species Lycium ferocissimum. The sequence goes on along the minus strand of NC_081346.1, from coordinate 61,733,914 downwards.
ATTTGCAAATAAAGTCGCTAAAAACATACTCTGGATGTATTCTTGGTGTAAATTTGTGAATATTATATGATGAAATACATCAGAAATATGAGGTAAATATATTGTAAATATATACCGTTGTTTTATAAATGATGGTGCTAAAAATACAAAGTGTGAGATCAAATTCGGTTGAAATATGTGTTGAATATATTATAAATATAAACTGATTTTTGTAGGTAATATCCTACCACTAGCGTATGGTGTGATAGATTAAAGAATAATAAGTTGTGGATGTGGTTCTTTGAACTTGTTCAAGTAGGCTTATGGTGTTAGGCAAAATATGTGTGTCGTGTCCGATAGACATGAAAGCATAATACACGCGATTTCTAAGGTGTATCCTCATCTGTTCCTCATTTGGCTTGTGTATGGCATTTGTGGAAAAATGTGACAAAGCAATACACAACAAACGGTGAGGTGTTGAGTCCTATATTTTATTCACTAGCGAAAGCATACGTACCCGATGAGTTCGATAAATTGATGGAGAAGATTGGGAATGTTAATATTCGGGTAAAAAGATACCTAGAAGATGTTTGGAAGAGATAAATGGTCTAGGCTTTATTCACTGTTAATAGAGGATGGACAATGACTTCGAATATAGCCGAATGTATTAATGGAAAATCAAGTTGTCGCAAGAGAGTTACATATTTTTGATTTCCTTGAAGAAGTGAGGAAGATGTTTGGTAGATGGAATTGCACAAATAGAAAAAATGGTACCTATACATTCACAACACTGATGAGGCGGTATCAAGAGATGTTGTCGATCAACGAGTACAAATCAATACGAATGAGGGTATCTTTGTTTGCAACACAAAAATTTAATCTACATTTTTACTATATGTAATGTATATTTATATATATTCCTAATATGGTAAACCGCTCGGGTAATGCTTGTTTATTTGTTAAATGGTTCTCGGGTTGAAGCGTCAACCGAATATGTTTACACAAAAGGAATGATGGACCGAGGCGTTTCATAATAGATTTGAAGAAGAAAACTTGCAAAATTTTAGGATGTTCCAACTAGACGAGATACCGTGTTCTCGGGCATGGGCGATTAAGAATAAAAATTTGATTTGTGATTTATATTGTTCGGATTTTTTCAAGCCGGAAACAAGCTTGTGAACACATATGATGTGCCAGTTGATCCTCTTCCCGATTAGACCGAGTGGAATGTTCCTAAAAGTATATTAGATGAAGTTGTTATGCCACCGATCTATAAGAGACCCCCCCGGGAGGCCAAAAAAGAAGAGGGACAAGCCATTACGGGAGTTGATGATTGGTAAACGCGTAAATTCGTCTTGTAAATGTGGACGTCTTGGTCATAATAGGCGTTCGTGTGATAATCCGCCGCTCAATAAGAAGAATAAATAAGTCCATTTTGATTTTATTTGTTAAGACAATTCTACTTTAAATTTCGATTAAAAATAAAAAATGAATTCATCTTGAATTCATATTGTTCTAGTATGATTGTATTTCACATCGTTGAACATCCGATGTTTTTCAATGTAATGCTATATTGGTGGTTAAATGGTATTTGGAAAGTCTACTCTATGTTAACCGATTAGACCTTTTGTTTTGGATTTATGATTTAATAGTTGTATTTCGTATATATTTTGGCTATATTTTAGTTGTATTTTGTATGATCCGGTAGATAATACTTATTCTCAAGCTTTCTCGTTAACTATATTTGATATATATTTTACATATATTTGAAGTGTATTTAGATGAAATTTTAAATTTTGTAACAAACTGTAATTTTAAAAATGATCTTATGGAATATATTTGAGTTATATTTTCTATATATATCGACTGTATTTAAATGGTTATATATACTACTTTGTTAAATGAATACATTTCACAGATAATGAAAAATGGAATTTATGCATTGAAAAGATAACATACTTGAAAGAAACAACAATATAAAAACCATAAGGTGGTATTCAATATTAATCATCCTAAAAAGATTCGCACATGAAACAATATGTCCAAAATGAAAAAACAGCAACAAAAGTCGCAACCAACTATGCTATTGTTCAACATGAAAATCAAAAACACAAATGAATTGGTGGCCTAATCAAGATCCTCTTTATCAACCGCATCGTAATCAACCGCCGGTCTAATTGGTCTTGAGGCCGCTCGTTATCACTTGACGCATTGTTGTTTGACTTATCCCATGCATAGTCGCATAAAAGGGCGCCGTATCTTATACGGAGTAACTTTGCATCGAATTCGGTTGGGATGACTGCACTTGAGCTCAAGTATTCAGCGAAGGCGGCCACATACACACCACAATCCCTGGAACAAAAAATGATCAAAAAATTTACTTATCAAAAAACCACGAAAAAAAAGATGTATTTATTGTGTTTTTTATTGGAAGAGATTCTTACATGCTAGATGGAGCTTGTTGCGGGAGATTGTCTACATTCACAATGTCAAAGTTGTCGGTTTGTTCTCTATTTCTCGTAAGAAGGATGTGTGGCAAAATCTATATACGCCTTCTTCTCATAGAAATCATCATTTGTAGATCGTGTGTCACTAGAGTAGCCAACATTTTCACTCCGACTCTAACGACGCATCATGCCCCGTGACTCGGTATGAGTTGTATACGTAGATGGACACGTTTGTAAAAAGAAAATATAAGAAAAAAACAAACATATAAAATTTGTAGAAAAATGAATGATCTTTTCATTGGATGAGAGCGGAACTGCGTGAATGATATCACAACCAAAATCCGGTGATTTTCCTCTTTTATGTTGACAGAATTAGTACGTTGTCAACAGTATACCATGGTACATTAGCCAACAGCCTGTGCCCGTTAATGTACTCACACAGTTCATCTTCCTTACTGGCAACACATGTGGATGAATCAGGGTTTTCCCAAGATTTGTAAATTTCAGCAACTAAAGTGTGAAAAATACAGCTGGCAGTGGTGAATCTATAGTTGCTGTTATTGTGATACTTCCCCTTCTTGCGTAGGTAGTAGAAAATAACATCAATATGCTGTAAAAACATCAATTCAAAGACTATAATCAACACTATGTTCAAAACAAATATTGCTTTGTATATATTGTAAATATAGTGCAATATACTCTTATATATAGTAAAAATACAATTTCGTATACCCGACAAGATCTGTGTCAACTAGTAAATTAATGTCTCAGATATTAAATATAGTGCAAGTATAATGATGACAATATTCTATAAATACAAGTTGTGACAATAAGTACCTCAACCTACTCCCTCAACCTAAAACAATAAAAACATGGTTCAAATGAATTTAAAGGCATCGAAAAATAGATACACATATACACATATATAGTACAAATTTTAAAAGTTAAAAGTTTCGCTTAAATATAGAGAAAATATATGGTAAATATGCAGAAATATATTTTTTACAATATATGTCAAATATTGTAAAAAATATACTCTAGATACATCACATTGTAATTCTATTATAAAACATAAAAAAATTAGATAACAAGAGAAGATATCAAAACCTCATCACCAAAGTTGTCCATCCATAGATAACAAGTAGAACCGCTTTTTTTGTCGGCTACACCGTAATGCCTAAATGAAACCGAAGTTCGGCATCCGCAAGATCGAGTCCTTCCTTGTTCTTTCGTAATGATTTTCATTTGGCTTCCGTATATCAACAATGGAAAGAACATACGTTAAGTTTATTGATAATTGAATTCGGCAAAATAAAAAACAAGTTGTGACAATAAGTACCTTTTGTCATGCGATTTCAATAGATCCTTCTCGAGCCACTTTTGATATTCTTGAAGAAACGAAGTATCTAACGGGGCATTTATAGGGTGGTCAACAAATGGGTGTTTTTTCCGATAAATGCAAGGACTGATATTTTTGCGAAGAACCCGCCGAGCTAAAATTGGGACAATAAGGGGACAGTTATATTTGCTTGGTTTCCTTTCTCGGGCGGTACTCGGATGGACAATGATCCGTTTTTCGTAGTTTGAAAAGCTGTGCGGCCTCACCACTTGAGCTTTGGCCCGCATTTGGTTGTACGGAACTTGTTGTCCGCCATCACTTGAACCGTGGCCAACTATCGGTTGTACTCCAACTTCTTTGTTCGGCTCATTAGTTGAACTTTGTCCTATTGTTGGTTGTACTCCAAGTTGGATTGGTATCCGAGAATCGAGAATCATCCACCGAGACATGGTTACCGGTTATTGTCCACATTACGAGGAGTCCTTAAACTTGACAAATCGGTTTGATCATCGCGTGGTACTGGAGGAGGACCGAAAGGAATAACACATGCTAAAGGGCAGTTGATTAGCAAGTCCGCTACCATTTCCTCTGATGCGGTAAATTCAGCATTAGCATTCTCCATATCGCCGATTTGCTGAGATTCCTGAAATAAAAAACAAGAAAAAAATGACTGGTGTTTGTCAATTATTGCTTATCAAAAAGACATTTCAGTACTTAAAAGCCACATTTCGATTTCTTACATCAAAATTTAAATGGATTGGTGTTATGGGCACTCCATCCGTTTGTGCATCACTTTTAACTCCGCTTTATCCACATCAACAACAAACCGATCATTAATTGGCAACCCAACTCCCTCAACCTAAAACAATAAAAACATGGTTCAAATGAATTTAAAGGCATCAAAGAAAGATACACATATACACATATATAGTAATCGCTTTAAAAGTTAAAAGTTTCGCTTAAATATAGAGAAAATATATGGTAAATATGTCCGAAATATAGTAAACGAAACGAATAAGTAACGATGAACATAATAATCAAAATACAATTAAAAAAACAACAGCCACAACATATATGAAAAACTAATATTAAAATATCAATCCAAAACAAATATAGCACTGCTAGTATATATAAACACAATCATAACAAAAATAGCACAAATAGATACATCAAAAAGGACACTACTAACAAATCACCATGTGAAAACTATATATGTAAATACACTATAGGTAATACAAAACACAGATAAAAATCCAATATTTTCACTTTGAATAATATACTCGCAAATATAGAAAAGTGAAAGAAAAAATGAGTACCACCGGATGACTCTCTGCGCGGAAGTGGCACCACCACCTTGATTCTCTCTTTGGTTGAAAGCTTTCTTGTACCGCCACTTTGATTGCCTTGATAAATCCCACCATCACTATGTAAGTCGACTTTTAACATTGTGTCGCCGACCTTTAAAATTTTCCAAAAGAAAATATAAAGTCTTCCAATAAATATATCAAAATAACTTAAAAAGTAAATAATTTCCATTTTTAGTGTTGATTTTTACCTTATCTGGTGTTTGATTGCCTTTTATTGCATCTAACAACTTTTTGAAGTAGTTATCCATGTAGTCAAACACCTACAGTTTTGAAAGATAAAAAATAGAATTAGAATCGTTAATTACTTGACACAAGCAATATGAAGTAAAAAAAACATATTGAAAACAAAACGCCTACTTCTTTCTTGAAAATCCGAATCTCTTCCCTTATCAGATTAAACTCATCTGTTCGGGGTGCTGTAGGTGCATCTTGTTTCCTTGTCCCTTTTATCCCAGATTCCTTCCGTGATGGTTGTTTCTCGAAAGGAGGAACGGAACCGGAAACCGCGTCCGTTTCTTGCCTCGCGGGGAATCGAATGGCACTCCTTTGTTGCTGTTTGCCACCGGACAGAATCGCGGTGGTGTGGTACTAAAATCATCGTAATCATCGTCTATCAAATCGCATCATGTACACCATCAACTCCATGTTTGACGTCCGGTATGTCATGTGCAACAGAGGCAATTTAAGAGTTTCCAACTCATGAGGTGTTGGCACAACTTCCTCAAATCTACAGGACTGTGAACAACAAAATATAGAAACTATATTACCGTATATATCTACATTGGTAACATACTAAAAATATGAGGAAACTATAGTCAAAATATATTGATCACAAATTACTTATTTCATAAATATAGACAAAATATAGCATGTAAAACAAACATATTAAAACAGTTAAAAGGTAAAAGACACAAAACTGTTAAAAGACTGTTTTACCGGATTTTTATCGTCTCTGAACATGCCATCCATCAATTTCTTGAATTCGGTTTTCCTTCCGTAGTCCGCCAGCTCAAAATTCTAGAATTAAATTCCCCGTCTTAACTGCAATGGTGGACGGGACTTTTGAGCAACATTCATACAACCATACTTGTATAGCAAGCGGCAAACCATGAATCCTATAATATTTCTTAAAACCAGCATATTTCTGCCCGATGCTTATAACCAACTCTCTAAACGAATCTTTACCCCAAGGATACTCATTATATCTCCCGTCCTCTACAACATCAAAATGGATCCTTGGTATGTTTGTTGAGTTCGGCTCACCACAATGTACTCACGTATTTATGAAATACAATATTGCCATCTTGATCGCGTCATCCCCTTTATCATCCCGCATGATCCTTGTTGAAACACTCAATAAGCTCGTGTCTTTTAACCGGCAATTGATTCTCCCGATTTCTACCAAAATACTCCACCATAAGCCTATTCGGTTTTGAGTTATCATAAACAAAATCATTTTCATCGTATACACAATCTAGCCCGGTGGATCGCTGCAAATTCTCTAAGGCCAAAACGCAGAACTTTACCATTTATTTCAAATGTAAAGCACCTATATGTCTCGCCCCTAAGTTCTTTGACCATAAAGCACCGAAAAATGCGTGCTTGTACATCCAATTGCCGCATTCGAGATATTTACCAAAACAAGAATTCCTAAACATATTCATCTCAGGATCGCTAGTTTGCCTCTAATATCTTGCATTACATTAACATTCGTGTATCTACACATAGATGGTGCCACAAACAGGTGCTTGGTAACCAAAAATTTAGATACCTCGAAACAACATGCCAAAAAACACGTATGATTAACATATATCGACTAAATGTACTTAAAAATATACACAAAATAATCGTCAACAAAATAATAATGAATGTACTTAAAAATCTTAAAAATCACCGTAATAATCACAACAAAATATACACAAAAATAACCGAATGTACTTAAAAATCTTAAAAATCACAGCTATGGTGAAGAAAAATACGCACGAAATAACCGAAGAAACAAGTGTAAAAAAAAACACGAAAAATATACTTAAAATGCACACAAAATATAGATCTCGTTTAATTCATAGATCTGTAATAACTGAACAAAAAAAAAAGAACTAAATATACTGAAAATACAACAAAAATATACCTCTTCATCATTATCCTCATCCACATTACGTTTGGCTTTAGCAATTTTCTTGCCCTTAACATTAACAACATTGTCACCAGCCTTTCTCTTCTTTTGTTTCTCCATTTGAGAAACATTTTTCAATTTTTCTTGTTGTTTACTCTTCGAATCAACATATTCCTTATAACGCCTAGGATCGTTAATTCTTTTGAACGATTCTCTCGATAAGAGCCTGCAATGGCAGTTTCATGTTGAGAAATTCCCAAAGAAAAATTAGGAATCGCACATTCGGGTTCTATACCTGTATTTCTCATCGGAGTAGCAGCTTTCTTAGTCATTCCAATTGAATCTAAGAAAAAACAACCAAGAACAAACACTGATAGTTACTTACTTAGACTTGCATTCCCGATTCAAACGAAAAAAAAAACACCCAAAATATAGGTTAAATACACGGTAAAAAATAAAAATTTGTATAGAATCTTACTTTATTTTGGGAATTAGATTTGAAACGTGAGAGAAATCAATGAGTAGTTAATTAGAGATAAAAAAGGAAGTTGAATAATTGAAAAACTGATTTGAAATTGGATGAAAGTAATGGATATGGTGAATAATGGGGTCTATTTAGGATGAAGGAGAGAGACACGTTTTTTTTTTTTGCTTAAATTTAGGGGAGTGGGAAGTTATCAGATGAGTGGTAAAAACATGATAGCTATGTGAAGTAAATATGATATATTTTAGCTACTAAATATAATTATTGAAAAGTTTAGTTATGTTCCATAAATAGGTAATAATGGAACCTATGCCAAGTAAATTTTTCAAACATTTTTCACTGTTAGTGTATCAATTATATTCCAACTGTGTATAGTAAGCGTGAGTATATATATTACTGGCAAATCTAACCGTGCGAAAAATCTCTTTAGCTTTACAAACTAAATTATTATATGCAAAAAATTAAAAATACTTTAAAATATTCTTTTTTAAGTCTTAAACTGTTTTATTATTACCACTTTCTTTTAAAAGAAAATTTCTCTGACATTTTATCACCTAAGACTTGGTCCTTAGATAATTAGATCTATCCAAAAAGGAAAAAAAAAAAAAAAAAAAAAAAGATCCCTTAATGGGTAAAAAACATTTTTTCTCTCTAATTTTGCTATAAAATCAAATACCTTTCCCAATTTTGAAGAATTGATATTTTTTCCTCCTATCCTATGCAATGTCTATTTTGCCTTCATCATTACAATTTCATTTACTATTTGTATTTTGTTAACGCCTACCAATCGTGAGAAAGATAAGAAAATAACAAAATCAGAGAGAAGAGATTTACTCTGGCATTTAGTAGGCAAAACCGAAACACAAATTCAAGAAAAACATAAAAAATATTGAAGAACAAAAGAAGAATTTTGCTTGTGATGAGGGAAAGAAGAAGAGGAAAAGAGGAAGGCTCTATAAGCAGAACGGAAAGAGCCGTAATTAAGAAGCTTTCAGAAGTGAAGATTTTATGTAAGAAAATAAACATACGGATATCTAATTTAACACCAATCCGAGTCAAGTATCAAAACAATAAGATTACCAGGTTGTTTAGGAATCCTTTAATAGAAAATTTGTACCGTATATATAGCTCAATTCAGGAATAGGTTTTCATTTTTTCATATTTTTATGTTTTCCCTTAAATTTTCAGTCTTAAATTTTAGAAAGTGGTGGACGGGTGTCCCTGAGATTATTTTGGTAACTCTTACTAAACATGGTTAATGTACACGTATAAAGATGTAGAATAGAAAATGAAATAGAGAGGACAAACAAGAAAAGGAGAAAGAAATTGCGGTACAAAGAATAAAAAGAAAAATATTAATTTAATCATAAAGAAAACGAAAATAAAAATAACATGGGAAAAAATATGAGCTGAATCTGAATTGACATTAGGACTGGGTCACTATTAGTGATACGACAAGAAAAGGATACTGCAACCTTTTTGTTTTATATGCTAAAAGTAAACTGTTTTAGAAATTGAAAGGCTTTAGTCTTTTCATCTTTCATTTTCTTTAATGTGTTTCAATTCTTCATTAATCTTAACGGATGTATTAAAATTTAGCTGTAGGTGCATTCATTTTTTTCAATCATTTACCTGATTTTTATGTAGAAAAAACTCATAAAAATCCAAAAAAAAAGGAAAAAAAAAATATTTGGCAATGGAAATCATAGAGATGTGTCACATAAAATTATTTATGCCTAACTTTATATTATTTATTGATTTGTATATTTAGCTAACGATTATAATTATTTTTGATCGAGCTGTAGAATGTGTTCAAAATTTGTAATTAATATTCTACCTTACTTTAATACACATGAGGTAATTGGTCTGACATATCGATCTCTTCTTTCTTTGGTACTTGTTGGTCATGAATGTAGTGTAGATATTTCTCCATGGGCACATACTTTTTCTTTTTCTTTTTTTCTCGGCACACACTTCAATCCATAATAATTGATCAGTCAGTGTCTTCTCATTTTTGAGCCATTATTATTGATCAATCATATCCCAATCTCTGCTTGGTCTTTGTATCTGTCTTTCTAATTGATCTTTTTTCTGTTTTAAGGCAGACTTCTTTCCCCTTTGGGGATTTGAGAGGTTACAATCAATAAATAGCAGAGTTAATTTCCTGAACCATTTCGGATTTAAAAATGGACTTTAATTTCTCGGATAGGATAAATGACCCCGTTTATATCAAGATTAACTGTCAAAACATGATACCCCTCCCTCTCAAATTATCCGTCGCTTTTTGGTTTCACACGATTCCTAAAAAATATTAATTAGGAGCGGTATTTGACTATTTTTACCCTTATTTATGTTTAATTTAAACATTAAATATTTACTCTATTTATGTATCATCTTCATTCATGATAAAATTCTATTAAGGGTAAATTGGGCAAAAAATAATTAATTGTACCTTGAACTTCTAAAATGACAAATAATTTAAGACAACTATTTTTAGTAACTATTTACCCCAAAAAAGGTACAGTTACATTTGTTAGTGGCTTAAAGGATACGTGGAATTGATTTGTTATAAGTAAGAATTAATAATAAGTGGCAAAGTAATTAAATCAGGTAAATATAAAGGAATAATGAAGTAAAATAAGCCTGGGCCGTATGAGCTCGGAGGATTTTCCCAATAAGGATGACACCGGATGAACAATTTAGCATTTTATGAACACTTTGAGTCCGGAACAACAAATAAATTAGAATGAATTTAATTTGCTTTGATGTGTAAGTATAAAATATTAAGCTAGAATTGGATGTCCCTTTTCATTGGGCTGGGCTCCTTTTATAGGTGGTAATCATCAACAAGCTGTAAATTCAACCTCATAATGAGTAATAATTATAAATAAATACTAATTAATTACAGAATTATAACTTTTGGCTTCATATCCGGGCTGGTTATGTAACGTCGATTCCCATTAAATGACCCGTGACAATTGGTTCGTAACATTTGCTCCAAGTCTGTGCAAAATCACCATCTTCGTTTTCTGCCACAAAACACGTCATCGCTCGTTCTCATTTGTCATGTGTCTACTACATGCTATGCCACGTGTAACGTACAATTTTCTTGTATACAGATAGTCCCCCCACTTTCTGGTGAAATGTCAAAATGTGATCGGGAAGTGGATTTGAAACAATTTGAAAACATCAATCTTGATGCCAGGGAACTATAACGTCCCGACGGAACCGTCGAATCTTAATTCAATGCTTCTACTGCCAATCGTCGGCAAGCTTTCAATCACGTCGATTGACATAAAGCTGTCACTTATGAAAATTCTTGACTTAGTGCATTCCGATCATCATGCTCATTCTCGCGTTGTATAAATAAGGACAATATCTTGCTCCAAATATAACCAAAGCTCTCTTTCATTACACTGAAGATTTCTTCTAAACCTACTCTGCATATATTCTTCTACTTGTCGATTTGCAAGAAAAATCCTTCATGTCAACTTCATCATCTCCTCCTTCTCCAATTCATTCTTCAGAAGGCCGATCCAACAATGATACTCTCACTACTGTTCGCCGCTTAGGAGAAGCTCTTGTTTCTTCTCAAGTCAAGAAGTTGATTTGCATTCTCGTGCCACCAACGTACTACCTTCAGGGTTTAAGTACCATGAAGATTTTCGTGTTGATGAACACCATGAATCTGTTGATGAAATTAGTTCATCGATTATTGTAGATATTCTCCCTCAAGTTCATGTGGATTACAATTTTGGCCCTGAAATCAATATTATCGTTGTTGGTTCTGAGGCCAGAATGAATCATCATGTTAAAGCCCTTTTATGGTTTATACCTATCTCTTCACAATTGGTTTCAAACTACCGGTCCCCAAAATTATTGAAGATTTTTTTCGCCGCTACCGGGTGTGTATAGTCGAAGTGGCTCCACAAATTTGGCGTAAAAATTATTGCCTCCAAATCTTAGCTGATCGAGCCGAAATTGCATTCTCGCTTGACCAATTAATGTCCTTATACTCGCCCCGATTATTCCGAGGATGAATAATTCACTTATTTCCTCGAGGGAAACGAGGTCTAATCAATCCTGAGGATGATTTTGATCGAGGATGGTTGAACAGATTAGTGATGATTCGGACCGATCAATTGCACCGATCGTTGCCTGAACCGTTCCTCGAGACATGGAACATTACTCGTAAGCATTTTTCAAAGATCTTGTTGTTATTTCTTTTTGTTATCCATTTCATTTAAACACACCTTATGCTTTTGCACTTCATAGCAGTTTCTATTGAAGCTGAACTCATCGTTGGGATCTTTGAATGGGTAGTTGATCTTTGTGTGCCTTTCTCGATATGATCCGGACTTGGAACAAAGATGACTTTCAATTGGTGGAAGGGGAAAAGCCATGGTAAGCAAAAAAATTCTTTTTAAACTATATATAACCCAAGATCTCATGCGCTCCACTTTTATATACTTCTTTTCAGGTCTCTCTGCGAGAAGGTTCGCCTCCCAGAGGGTCCCTACCCTGATGTGGCTTTGACCAACATCATTCAAGCCACCACCAACAGCCGTATGCGCCGACCACGAGATACTACTAACTCACCCCCAATGCAAATCAATGATGATGAAGAACAGAATAAGGTCGGTGGGCCCGAAGGTCATTTACCTGATAATTCTAGCAAGGCTTCCGGTGAAGTCAGAGCTCCTCCTTCCGGAATTCACCCAGATGGTCCTGCTGCTCCGATTTTCCAACCGTCAAGAGAAAATGTTATTCCACCTTTTAGTGTAGAAGATGGTACATCAGCCTCATCACCTTGTCCCAAAATCCAAGTCGCAAGCTTTGAATCATCTCTCATTAATTTAGCCAACTTATTCCTCCAAGTAACCGTGCTAACTATTTACACAAGTCCCCTGGTCTTTCAATTCACATTGTGCTTTCCTTCTCAAGGTCATATGGCCACTACGTCTACTACGGAATTAGCTAGAACGTGGAGAGGAGAAACTTCAAATGGATAACCGACGTCTCAAAGCTGAAATGGAAAGACTTCAAGTTGAAGTTTGGGATTTGGATTCCCTTCAAGCTTCGCTCAGGATGCATTTGGAAGATGTGACTAACTCCCTTAGGGATCAGGAGAATTCATTGCAGATTCTAACTTCAACATATGTGGGTCTTCAAAACAAGGCAACCAAGTTGGAAATTGACTTGAACAATGCTCATGGGCAAGTGTCGAAGTTTCTCGTGATCGCCTCCGAGCCAGATGCCAAAAATTAAGGCTCCGTCGGGATTTGGCAATTTTGAAGACCCAAAGGTACACCCTTGAAGAAGCGAGCACTAGCAATTTTGACACTCCTTCAGCGTTACTTGATGTGCAGACTAATTTAGAAGCCGCTGAGTTAGCCATAGAGGATATCCAAGGTGCTGAAGGAAACGACTTGGGAAGCGAGGATTCTGATGGTCCACCTGTTGCGGGAGATGCTTCATTTGCTTAGCGCCTTATTTGTTTTAAACCCTTTTTATCTTAATGCTGGTTTTTGTGATAAACTATCTTTATTCTTGACTAAGCCCCGGCGGACCATGGGACTAGACATGCCGGTCTCTTTCACAGGCATTTTTTTTAATAAAAAAAAGGTCAACTTTAGGATCTAGGACGTGCTTTTGTTTCGCTTCATCGAATAAAATTTACTTTGCGCTTCTTGACACTCTTTATTGTTTTCATGAAAGTCCAATATTAAATTAATTTTTCATAATCCAACTAGGCTATTAATGATTCAAACTTATGTAGAGTAAACATTTTGCCTTCCCTTTGCGATAGTTATTTGATTGATCATGCCGAAACAATTAAGCTTTAACCTTTAAATAAGGATGCTTTATTTTTCATAAATATGAAATTACCAACAGTTGTCTTTTTGTGAGCAAGCCTTCAAAAGAGTATTTTAACTCTAATAACCTTATAGTTTCACGAATATTTTTCTGTGTCTACAAATAATACCTTTCCGCTACAGTAAAAGGTATGTTCTGTAATGATTGATTAGACAAAAAATTAATTTATTCTTGGCTTAAGATAAGATGGATATATTTATTTTTAACTTTATTCAGGTAGCGTTCTTCCGAATCGTACATTCTCTTTAATTTTATTCGGGTAAAGTTTTTTCGAATATATATTTTCTTAACTTTATTCGGTTGAATTTCTTGGGAATATAAATATTTTTGTTAACTGATTTTTACTTTAATCGGGCGAACTGATTTTTACTTTAATCGGGCAAAATCCTTCCGACTTAATCATTTCTAATAAAGGCCTTGTATATGCTTATGAATAGGACGTCTCCAATTCATCTTTGGCATATTTGTTGGAAGTGAATTCTTATTTTTAATAGTCACTCTTGTCGCATTTCCAAATGCACAACCAAGTGGAATTAATATCGAAACAAATTATTTGTGGAGAAGCAGTCTATCTATATTGACTAATGAATCTCTCCTTGATGCTATACAATTATGAACGGATTAAAATAAGGGGTTGTCTCGACTTCTCCGGATTATTTATCTTTCGACAGGTTTTGAATTTCACAATAGTCCCCAGTATTCTAAGAAACATTTACAATTTCATTACCGCAAGAATTCTCCCCAATGTTTGAGTATGACGTATGAAGATTCAGGGATTGCTTATCATTTCCTCTGATAGTCCCCAATATATTGCCATGGGCACAGCTTCCTAATTCTAGATTTGACAGCAAATGAGCAATCATCACTCCACTTGATCGGTCATCGACTTCTTCTCCACTGACCCTTGCTTGAAATTCACCCTTTTTTATTTTGATCAAATTATTTATCCGTTCTTATCAAAGTAACATGTTTTATGTTGCCGCCTCATTAAAAACATTGCCGGAAAAACTCTTTTTAGGATAAAATCGATATAAGGGGAAAAAAGTGCATCACGTGTTTTCAGTAATTCGCGAACGATCTTCAAATGTTTCTTCTTCTCTTCTATAAAAAGACGAAACCATCTTTTCCCTACAAAAAATTAGTGTACAAATAGTAAAAACTTATGTAAAATTAAAAACATACCTTAAACAGGAATTCCGCTTCAGACGGTCGGTGCTCTCATTGCTAAATAACTGGGCTTCGTCTTCACCCTCCAATTGAAATGAACTTCCTATTAAAAGTTTTACAATCTGGTAAGATTTACCCTTCCCAGCCTTAACTTCCACGAGTTTTAAGTCTCTGTTATTATGGGCAGTTTATTAGCAGGATCTAATCTTCTATTTTGGGAACATCAGATAACTCAAACCGGTATAACACCAGACAACTTGAGACAACTATTTTTTTGTTTTTTTTAAAAAAGGTAACCCTTCACATTTCCCGAGTATACTATCTTTTCTCTATTTGGAGCTATTACCCTAGATACAACCAACTCCATCCTACGCAGGAAATTCTAGCATCTTGTGCAATGTCAAAGGCATCGCCTTCATATCATGAATCCAAGGTCTACCAAAGATAGCATTGTATCTGATGCTACCGTTTACGACATAAAACCTTATTTGCTTGATAATTCCTCCTGCGTTAACTGACGACATGATATGTCCTTTCACTTTTTCACTTGACATATTGAATCCATTAATCACCCTTGGGGATGATGTTAGCTCACCCATCATTGCCAATTGCTCAATGATTCTTCACTAAATGATTTTGACCGAACTACCTGGATCAACCAAAACACGCTTAACCTGAAAATAATTAACTATAACAAAAATGAGCAATGCATCATTGTGAGGCGAGATCTTGTATTTCGCATCTTCATCGGTGAACACTATTACTACATCTCACACGAAGTCTCGTGACCTTCTTTCCCTTGTTACAGGCAACTTGTTGTTCTTCGTTGCAAAAGGTGTCCCTGCAACTTTAGGTCCACCTATTATCACGTTAATCACATGACGTGGCTCAACCTGAACCTCCAGTTTGCTTGAATCCTTGTTCTTGCCGTAATTCTCTTTTACTCTATCACTCAAGAACTCTCTTAGATGACCATTGTTTAATAATTGTGCAACTTCATCCCGAAGATGGTAGCAATCAGCGATCTGATACCCATAAGTCTTGTGATAATCACAAAATAGATTTGGGTCCCTCTAACTAGGATCCAAAAGTATCAGTTTGGGCCATTTTATGTCTTCAACTTTTCTAATTGTTGCGACTACCCAGCCATATCGATACTGAAGTTATACTCTAACAACCTCAGGTTTTCAACGTTGTTGGATGCTAAATCCCCTGACAGACTGCGCTTGCAGACCTCTTCTACCTTGACTCCGGCCACTCTGTTTGTCGAAACATGACTTCTAGTCTTGGCTATTGCGACTTCATTCTGATCTCGAATGAGACCTTTTTTGTGGCCCATAAGGTTGATACCTATCCTTCCATGATCTTGAATCAGAGTCGGTACCTCTTTTTGGTTTATTATGATACCGATTCTGACCCATCGATCTAGCCAGTGGTCCCAACTGGTCATCTTTCACCTGTACTCTCGACTCATATCTCTTGTGAACATCAGCTCACATTGTCACAGGAAATTTCAGTAAGTTCTCCTTCAACTTTAATGAAGCACTCGAACTCGTCGGTGAATGCCTCTGCTGCCCACTCATCCGGTACTGATGGTAGTAACATACGTTCCTTTTTGGAATGTTATCACGAATTCCCATAGTAATTCCATATCTTCCTGAGCTATTTTAAAAATATTCACCTTTCTTGCTGACACCTTATTTGCTCCAGTATGTGCCATGATGAAAGCATCTGCAAGCATTTCAAAGGAATTAATTGAATAACAAGGAAATAAAGAGTACCATGTCATTGCCCCTTTGGAGAATGTTTCATCGAATTTCCTGAGCAAACCGATTCAATTTCATCTGGTTGCATGTCATTGCCCTTGACCACACAAGTGTACGATGTCACATGCTCTTGAGGGCATGTGGTTCCATCATATTTCGGTAGATAAGGCATTTTGAACCTCTTTGGGATTAATGTACGTTTTGTACTACGTGCGAATGGCAATCGTATGTATCTCTTTGAATCTAGGCCCCTCAGTACTGGTGGCGTACAGGGAATCTTATCTATCCATGAATTAAGCGCCTTGAACTCCTTCTCATTCCGGTCCAATCGGCTATTCAATTCCTTTTCGTTCTTTTCTAGTCACTTGTACAAAGCTTTGAGGTACTGCATGACTTTCAGTGCCACGTTATTGCCGGAACCATTTCCACTACACTCTTCTTGATCCATTGTTGTGTTCATCTGATCCGCATCAACACCTCTTTTATTCATTTTTAGGTCAGCAATCGCCTTCTGTTACTTTTCCAGTATATCAAAAAATTTAGCTACTTTTCCAAAGATATCAAAAATCTTAGCTAGACCCGATCCGACGAGCCATGCTTCGCCTTTACTGTCGTCATCATCATTCAGGAATAAATTATTCCCTGTGTACTTGGACCCCTGAGGCCAAATCATAGGCTCATCATTTCTTGCCCTGACTTCTTCTGTAACCGGATCAATCTCCTGAGTAGTTGCATTGTTCAACTACTAATTAGCAGTATTGAATTGATTTCCAGTGTTTGCCTTGATTCTCAGTTACCTGAATACACAGAATTTCAACTGATTAGTAAGACAATTAGAGCAACAAAACAATAACACAATTATCCTTAGCCCCATGGTAGGCACCAATCTATTTACCCCAAAAAAGGTACAGTTGAATTTGTTAGTGATTTAAAGGATACGTGAATTGATTTGTTATAAGTAAAAATTAATAATAAGTGACAAAGTAATAAAATCAGGTAAATATAAAGGAATAGTGAAGTAAAATAAGCCTGGGCCGTATGAGCTCGAAGGAGTTTCCTAATAAGGATGACACTGGATGCCCCTTTTCATTGAGACTGGGCTCCTTTTATAGGTGGTAATTATCACTGACAAGCTGTAAATTGAACCTCATAATGAATAATAATAATAATAATAATAATAATAATAATAATAATCAATAAATATTACTTAATTATAGAATTATAACACTTGGCTTCATATCTGGGCTGTTAGGTAATGTTCGGTTCCCATTAAATGACTCGTGACAATTGCTTCGTAACCTTTGCTCCGAGTCTGTGCGAAATCACAATCTTCGGGTTCTGCCACAAAATACGTCATCTCTCATTCTCATTTGCCGTGTGTCTACTACATCCTATGCCACGTGTAACGTACTATTTTCACTGTATACAGTAAACACGATAAATAATTTAAGGAGGAGGAAGTAATCATTATTGAAAATTTCTAAAGGTAGCTTAAAGATTATTCTAATTTTTAGTGTGAGCATAATTAGGATATTTTTGTCATTATTATTGTTGGTGTTATGATTTTTTATGGTTTCTTGAGCTCGGAAAGGGAAGTGTAAATTTTTTACTAGATATCCTATTTGGACATTATATTTTAACATGTATTCAATCTTTCATGTCTATCTACTTTGGGATAATTTTAGTCAATGATTGTCTGAAGTTTTGTACGGTTGGAGTTCATGCTTTTTTATCTTGAAATTTAAGCAAAAAATATTGAACGTCAGTCATATGTGCATGAACTTCAGATAAGAATGCTTGAATTTCAGGTAAAATTGATTGAAGTCGGGTAAACTGAACTTAAGCCACATATGGTTGAAGTTCAAAAAAAATGATTGAACTTGGCAAAAATGCCTAAGTTTAAGTTGTATTTCGGAGATTTTATCAAAAGTTAGTCGTTCTCAAGCTTAATTGCAAATACCTCATATATGAAATTATTCCGAAATAAGTAAAAGTGTAAGAATTTATAAATTTAGGACATAACTTAAATAATGGCACCAATTCCAAAATCGATATTTGCGCTTTTTGCCATAGCCAATGCTTTTGTAGAATCTAAAGTTTAGCCATGATAAATTAGATTTTGGTCAAGATTACACGAGGTCAACGTAAGTAGGTAAAATAACATAAATTAATTCCGATGCTTGTGAAATTTAGTCAGAAAAAGTAGAGAAACATAATAACACCCGGTTCTAGAAGATTGGATTATTTATTGATATGTTTCATTCTCAATCGCAAAGTTTTCAATATTCTATTTGTATCTAGAGTCTTTATAAGGTAGAAAGTTGAATCAACACTAAGCTTTCAGATACTAATTGTTTGTGATACTTTAAAAACATAGTAAGTTCAGAATTGACAAGAAAAAGAAATAAATTGTCCATGTAGTACCGATCTAATATAAACAATAAAACAAACATTGATTTTCTATCTATTTTATAAATTAAATTTATACGTGTAAAATCACATGAGAGTACCTTCTATAAGTCACAACTTTTTAAATTAGAAATAATAAAAGAATGTTTCAAAAATTTAATGAAAGAAAAAATTATTGCACTCTTTAAATAAAGATGATGCTATATAATAATAAAGGGGCATTTGGTATTTAATTTCCGTAAGTGATTAGTTGTTCCTAATAACAATGTTAGGTAAGTCCTCATAAGCTATATTTGTGCGGCTATGATCAAATTAGGTTTCAGTATCATAATTAGGTCGTCGTACAATATAATATAGAATCCCAGATCTTTATCTTACACCTATTTACAGATTATATTTCTGTTATTAAAGTTCCAGCTTCTCAATATATAAAGTCATCCATGAGGTACTTGAACTATTTCATTTTAATTAAATAGAAAGAATTGAAACAAAGTGACAATAGAATATATACCTTAATTATTATTCTTTTGATTTAATTATTATTCTTTTGATTTTTTTTTCTTTCTTTTCAGGTCACATTTTACATGCAACCATCATGAAATATATCGAAAACAATTTGGTGCCTTTATCTTATAGAATTTGGTCTATTCAACGCGAAAGTGAAATTTAATCTACCATGCTTTAGTAGATGAACTTCCTGCCGAAACAAGAGGTTAAGGTAGTTGATCACCAAGTCGTCCTAACACTCCTAAAAGTGATGATTAATATACTTTAATAAATTTCTTTCTTTATAATCTTCCTTTTTCCTTTTGGTAATGTCACCCCCAAACACTATTCTTGAGTTAACCCTAAACTAACTAGCTGAAGGTCTGAGCAAAACGTGATGAAATTTAAATGGACACTAATAAAGTCTTTAAAATTTAATAGTCTGAAGGTGAATAGTAAATCAACGCTAAAATATCATAAAGGTAAAATTCACTAGTAAGTCATGATCCTCTGAGTGATGTTTGAATACATAATTCTACGGGGCATTATCCAAAGATAATAATACTATCTGGAGATAATAAAAGTATGAAAAGGGCTGGAATGAAATCAACAGAGAGCCTATCAGTTGAGCCCAAGAGATTTGCCTCTAGCCATGGTTTCATCACTTATGCACTCAACACCTGCTGGCCACACGACATGACAGGCCCAACTGTACCCAAAGAATTCTTGTTTACCATGTCCTCTAAACAGAGGAATACAATCTTTCTAGACTAAGAAGTTATAATAAGAATGTTATAATCAAAACTAAGCAATTTAATAAATCAAACTGAAATTTGAAAACTGAACTAAAATAGGAAACCTGAGTTAAGTTCGGATGACTAAATATAGCTGAGTTTCTTATTCGAACAACTTTATCTAACAAACAATGGCACTTGCGAGTGTTAGGGTGGTTGCCCCATTCCTCGACGCTTTTGACTTTTACACTCGAGGAGGTTGGCTACTTCTTCCCAAACACACAACTATGAAGACGTGGTGCACCTACAAGTTTTAGATAGCTAACCCTGGCCACCGTGACTCTCACACTTTGAGAGGTTGACTACTTCGTTCAAAAGGCATATGATCACATATATCTAATCTGAACTGAATCTGAATAAATGTAAGCAATGGCATTACATCAATCAAATCAAATAAGAGATCGATATACTTCTGATATTCTGAACTAGCTGAGCTATCAAGCAAGGCAATTCAATTTTTGTGAGATAATTATTATCGTGAACTACTGATAGATTCATAATAGCCTTTTTAAAAAAAAAAAAAAACTTAAAGAACAGAAAAAGAATTAAAACTCTCTCTCTCTCTCTCTTTCTAATGGTGCCGGCTCACTTTAGTTAACGTGCGCAGGAGAGTCAATCCATGGTGAGGGGGAAGGCAAAAGGTAGAGAACAAGCTACAAATTCAGTACAAGTGCAAGGACGAGGATGGGGACGACCTCGAAAAGTACCGCTTGCAACTTTCATCAACTTTGTAGAAGCAAAAAATGCACAATCCCCAGTAGATATTGTAGAGAACCTATATCTAGATGTTCAAAAGGCGAATATGGTAGCTGGTCCTTCAACGAGTAGAACTAAAGTGGCTAAGAAGCTGATTCTCAGCCCTAAAACCCTAGAGATCTGGTACCAGTGAGTGGATCTGCAGGCCGGGTGAAGAAAGAAACAGCGTAGTCATCGCAGCAGATGGTAGTAATTCAGAACGTTGACCCATTTGGTTCTTCTATGAATGAGCGGGAGGAAGATTAACTAGATGACAAATTGGTGAATCTCTTAAAAAATAACAGGGTGGCATCGCACAATATGAAATTATAGTATATTCCTCCTTTAATTGTTGATGGTGAAACTATAGTGCAACTGCTAGAAGAGGATACGAAGGTGGAAGAGGATAAATAGAGATGTGCTTTAATAGCCTACTTCTTTGGGGGGAAATCAGGATATAATATTATGTCTTAATATATTTCCCAGAATTGGTCTGATGTTGCTGATCTTATTCTATATCTTCATGAGGATGGGTACTACATTATTAAATATTTAACTATTGAAGATATGCACGAGGTATTATATGCAGCGTTGTACACTATTAACAATAAACCTATAGTTTTGAAACCCTGGACTAAACACTTTGATTTGAGTACTGAATTCATGATTAAGATTCCCCTATGGGTCAATTTTCAAAAGCTCCCACTGAATTGTTGGGGATATGGTTCATCAGGTCGAATTGCTAGCACTATTGGCTCCTTTTTATTTGCTGATGAATGTACAATGCAACAATCTAGGATCTATTGTGCTCGTATTCTTGTAGAGGTTAATCTCACAAAACCCCTTCCATTTATAGTTAAGGTTTGGGACCCTTTTGGAGAGCTGATATGTTAAGATGTAGTATACGAATGGAAACAAAAAATTGTCCCAACATGCCAACGAGTCAGGCACACTTGCAAAGAACAACCTCTTGTACAACAAACCAAACCAGTTATGAAGAGAAGGCATGGGAAGAATGTTACTCAAGCACGGAAATCCAAAGGGGTGAGTATCCCTGAGGAATAACCAAAGATCACTAATGTTCCTAGTGCTTCTCGGGTGAGTGAGAGTATTGAGGTGCAGCCATTGGCACGAGAAAGGACACAAACTAAACAGTGTTCAACTAGTATTGCTACAGGAAGAGAAGAGAAACAAACTCCTAGGAAATCTCCTCAACAAAGCACTGTTTTAACTAGCCCAGAACTGAACCTTGCTAACTTCCCAACTCTGCCAAGTGACTACAAAAAATAGGTTTGAGGTGATAAGGGAAATAGTGATGTTACAGTGTTGCCTCTTGGTAGAGGTGGAACTCCTCCAACAATACAATGACTTGGTTGTTTTGAAATATTAGAGGTATAAATAACAGGTATAAGCAAAAAGAGTTTAAACAGTACCTCAATAATAAAAAAATCACGTTAGGTGGTATTGTAGAGACTAGAGTAAAGGAACAAAACATGATAAAGAGACTTAACACTATTGCACCAAGTTGGGATATTCATGCTAACTACCAGATTGTTGTAAATGGTAGGATTTGGTTCATTTAGGATCCCAACTAGTTTGAGGTTACCTTTAAACTCAGCACTGCCCAACTTGTGCATTGCTTGGTTAGAGACAAGGCTAATTATAACAATTTCCTCATAACTGTCATCTATGAATTCAATACTAAGGAGCAAAGAAGGCAATTATGGAATGATTTGATTCTGTTAAGCCAATGTGTTTCACAACCTTGGCTATTAGCTGGTGATTTTAATGCAGTCCTGACACCACAAGATAGGTTGTGTGGTAGCCCAATCACACTTGCTGAAGTACAAGATTTTACATAATGCATACAACAAGTTGCTCTTTATGAATTACCTTGTTGGGGGTAATACTACACTTGGTCAAACAAATAGCAGGGTGGAGATAGAATCACTAGCAGAATTGATAGGGCCTTTGGCAATTCTGAATGGTTGGTAACTTGGGGTCAAGTAGTAACCTTGTATGAACTGCCTTATATTTATGATCATGCTCCAATAGTAATCAAGTTACAAGCTCATCTGGGCCCTAAGAAAATTCCAATCAGGTTCTTCAATGTGTGGGTTGACCATGGGAATTTCATACACATTGTGGAAAACACCTGGAAGCAAAGAATGGATAAACACAGAATGAAGGATGTGTGGAAGAAATTGCAAAAGCTGAAACCTGCCTTGAGACCCTCAACAATATAGAGTTCAAGTTCATTAAAGCTAAGATTGAAATTGCAAGACAAGATTTAATCAATGTTCAGGAACAACTAACTTCTCATCCTAGTGATGCTCTGATAAGTCAAGAGAAAAATATTCTCATTAATCTTGAGAAGTGGTCTTTGTTGGAGGAAATGGCCCTTAAGCAGAAATCTAGGGCTAGATGGATCAAGCTTGGTGATGCAAACAATAAAAAAATTTCAACTGTGAGCAAAGAGAGAAGTCATAGGAAGCAGATCATAGAGATCACCTCTCTAACAAGAAAGTGGATTGGCAACAGGTCGGTACGAAGTGATTGATCGTGCTCAAACATGAGCCGATCGCCGTTAGGGACAGTTTATAGATCATTAAATTCCCACAAATGGAATGAAAAGTGGGTCCATGTAAATGATCAAAACCTCGCAAACAACAACATCCAGAGCAAATCAAAGAGGAGTTTGTCAATTTTTATAAAAGTCTTATAGGTACAAATACAACATTGCACATTGTTAACGAACATATCATGAAGAATGAGCCAATACTGAACCAGAATAAGAATTTAGGCTATGTGCAAAGATAAAGACTGAAGAAATTTATGATGCATTGCAGAGTATTGGAGATGAAAAGGCCCCAGTTATTGATGGTTATAATGCTTATTTCTTTTTTTTAAAAAAATGGCATATTATTAAAGATGATATCTCTGCAGCAGTCCTTGAATTTTTTGCTACTGCCATCCTCCATAAATCAATGAACCGTACTATAGTCTCCTTAGTCCCTAAAACCAATTATCCTACTACTGTTAAAGAGTTTAGACCCATTGCCTGCTGCTTAGTTATATATAAGATTATCTCTAAAATCTTAGCCAGTAGACTTCATGAGGTGATAGACTCTATCATATGTGGGTCTTAGCCAGTAGACTTCATGAGGTGAGACTCTATCATATGTGAGCCCGAAGCAAGGTTCATACCTGGTAGGAGGATTTCCGATAATATCATTCTATCTCATGAGCTAGTTAAGGCTTATAGCAGGAAAATACATATGATTAAGATTGATTTGCAAAAATCTTATGACTCTATTGAATGGTGTTTCTAGAACAAGTTATAGTGGAATTAGGGTTCCCGTAAGTTTTTATCAGTTGGGTAATGGCCGGTGTCAAAACAAAAGAAGTTACTCTATCATTGTGAATGGTGATTATACATCAACTTTTGAAGCTACTAAGGGCCTAATACAAGGGGACCCAATGTCTCCCTTTTTATTTGGTATTGCCATGGAATAGCTTAGCAGAAATCTCAATGAGTTGAAAAATTTACTGAATTTAGATTTCACCCTCAATGTGCCAAGCTTGGTGTCAATTTATTGCAATTCTGTAAGGGTGACCTAAAGTTAATCAACGCTATGCAAGACTACTTCCAAGTGTTTTCTAATGCCTCTGGCCTCCAGGCAAACCTAAGGAAGAGTTTTATATATTGCGGTGGGGTAAAACCTGAGATACAGAATGCCATTGTTCAGCAACTAGGTTATAGTATTGGGGCCTTACCTTTTAATATCTAGGCATACCACTCTCCACAAAGAAACTAACCACTGCTCAATGGTTTCCCCTCATACAGGAAATTACTGTAAAAATATCCACCTAGACAGCAAAGAAACTATCATATGAGGGCAGAGTGCAATTGGTCCAATCAGTATTATTTGGTGTTCAAGCCTACTAGGGTCAACTGTTCCTTATACACTCAAAAGTTTTGAAATTGATAGATGGTTATTGTAGAAGTTACATTTGGTCAGGACAGGGGATTATTACAAAGAAGTATCTTGTGGCATGGGAAATAATGTGTTCTCCTGTCTCAGCTGGGAGTTTAAATTTAGTTAATCAATAGAAGTGGAATCAGGCAGCAGTGGTAAGACTTTGCTGGGATTTGGCTCATAAAGTTGATAAATTATGGATCAAATGGATCCACGCTTACTATAGCAAGGACCAGCAGTTGAAGGATTGTGTAATACCTCAACAAACATAATGCTGCAGCTAAATGATCCACCCAACCAAGCTAAGAACTTGATCAAGAAAGTCTACTTACAACTACTGGGTGATCTGCCAAGGGTGTAGCGGAAATGCTTGATGTTCTGTAACAAAGCTAGACCAAAAGCCTATTTTACAATTTGGTTGATTCTGCAGCAGAGGTTGCTAACATCTGATAGGTTGATTAAATGGGGAATTGAGGCTTCTCCAACATGTAGCCTGTGTCAGCAAGACCCTGAGTCTCATGAGCATATCTTGGTCCACTGCCCAGTAGCTAAGGCACTATGGGCTCAAACCTTGCGATGGATCAACTTTCCAGCATGCAATGCTACATCATAAGAGGAGTTTATCCAATGGGGTATCAGACTTGCAAAGGGAAAAACTCAGTCTGCTCAGTTGTTCAAGATAATCTTTTCCAAATGCTCCTACACAATATGGATTGAGCGCAACCAGAGAGTATTTGACAATAAGAGGAAGGAAGTGGAAGCATTGGCCTAGGACTTAGCTTTCTCATGCACTATGCGGGCACCAGTTGGGCTACAATAGCTAGTTTATAATTTAAAGTTCTGAATGTTAGCTTGGTCCTGATTCTTGTAATGGTGTTGATGTGATTTGATAGACCTTAGCAAGCTGTGTGGGCTTTGCTAAATTTGTAATGTTTCACTAG
Organism: Lycium ferocissimum; assembly: GCF_029784015.1. Classification (NCBI taxonomy): domain Eukaryota; kingdom Viridiplantae; phylum Streptophyta; class Magnoliopsida; order Solanales; family Solanaceae; genus Lycium; species Lycium ferocissimum. The sequence continues at coordinate 61,708,027 of NC_081346.1, read as the reverse complement.
TGATGAATAAAAGCTTGTTAGTTACCAAAAAAAAAAGGGGGGGTTTTCAAACAAACAATCTAAATATTTACACTCAAGAACATTCAAGTACTTTCACACAATTTTCTTATTAAGCATCTTCTTGTCAAGCCCCCAATTTAGGGAAGTGTAACTTCAACTTATCTCGATTTCGAGCTATAACTGGACTTCATCCTCCCTTCAAGCTAGCTTTCCATTTCCAGCAATGATCTACAAGCAAGGCTCAGGCTTATAAATTCTTATTTCTAAATTTTTTGACTTTTAACTAAAACTAGGCTCCAATCCTCCAAGCACTCAATTTATTCATTCAAGAAAGTTCCTTCCAAATCTTTGGTGTTAGGAATATTAGTTTACTCCAATCGGTGCCTTAATCCATTATCAATTAAAAAAAATCTCACTGCTTTAGCAGCATCTCAAAATCCTAGAAGGCTTGTTATGACATTCTATCACATATATGTCAAACCCAAAGCAAAAGACTACCTTTTAAAAAATTTCTCTCAATATCACTTATTGAGTACTCTTGAAGAATTTCTAGAAATCTATAAAGATTAATTACCTTCGGTGTTAAATCTGGGAAAAGGGAAGTGATAATATCTCAAAATCATTGTAAAAGGTTTACCTTTGGATCACCAAGGGTTTGGGGGCGTTCCTTTCTCTCAAACTTAATTATGAGAATAATGTGAAACTATAACCCTAGAGCTCCTTTTGTCCTACATAAAAACGCTAGCTATTTACAGGTGCAGATCATTGCGCCTAACTTTTGCTCGCTGCTATGCTCAACTCTATTTTGGGCTGCCAACAATTATTATTTGGAGTGGTTGCAGTGCCCAATTTTCTGCTGCGACGCTCGAGACTGTTTTCTGTAAAATATTCATTTTGTTCCTAACTTGCTCCAATCCACTTCTCAGTTCTCACCAATTTCAAACACTTATATTCATGTTTTTAGTATACCACCTTCATTGTGTGACATTAATTAGTCCAAATTAAAGTCAAAAAAAACGGGACGTTAAAAGTATTTTTTTTTTCTCTTTATTTGATTATCTTGTTGGACAAGGGTGAAACAGCTTTGATTATGCAAGTTTGCTCCTATTATAGATCTATTTCATATTCGGATAAACGATAGGTTGACAGACAGTGTAAACTAGTAATATTATGGATTCAAAATCCTCACAATACAATTATGATCATATATAACCATAGGTGGCCACAAATTAATTAACCTAATTTTAGTAACCCGTTCAAGTTTAAACGTATTGGATCTACAATCCATTTGTTGAATCGGAAATGACTCATCAAACTATTTAGTCTTAACAAGTCAAAGTAATATAGCCCGATAGGTCAAAATGCAACCCAATTACAAACATACAAATCAAAAAATGTAAATTGGAAATTAATTAAATTTTGAATTTTTGGCAACGATCCGTTTATTCATTTTACCCGTTCTAATTGACCTAACCCATCCATTTAATTTACTATCTCTATAATATAATCGACTTCTAATCTATTTAATTTTGAGGTGGAGTTATTCTTAGTTAGAGGGTAGAGGGGTGGGTAGGAGGTGGAGCAAAAGGGGGATTGACAACTAATAAGTGGTTAAAACCCACGGTTGGCTTAATCTTTGCTTTGAAACAATGTTTAATGGCTTAAGTCTTACAGATAACAAAGTGTAAAATGATGCAAACCCATGATAACAATTTAACAACCATAATTTACTAGATTTAGCAAGTACGAGTCATAATCTGTTATCTTTTAATTTCGATTCTCAGGTTCTAACAATAGTATGATTACTCTTCACCATGACAGCCCAAAAAAGAAATTTCCTAAAGCTATTTCCTCCCTGTTTTTTTGGTAGAAAATAATCTTCTTCTATATGGCATAGTGGCTACAGATTTTAATTTGATTAAGGCAAAAAATATAAGAAAGTCCCAAGTTAAATAAACAAACTAAGTTATTATATAGTCCTATTTATTGAGATTCTGTATATATTTAGTTTAAACACTACTTTGTCCAGTTCAAAATAAGTGTCCCTTTAGCTTAAAGACACCCCTTAAAAAATACTAACTTCTAGACAAAAATAGTTATTTTGACTAAACAACGCTTAACTAAAATTTGCATATTACTATTAACTTGACACATTGGGATTTGGTCACTTAGTACTTAATAAGGGCAAAATCTGAAAAATAAAGTTAATTCCTTTTTTATTATGTGAGTGAACACTTATTTTGAATCGAAATAAAAAGGCTAAACGGACGCTTAATATGAAGGGAGTAATATACCGGTAATTCATCAAACATACCATTATCGTGGCGACTTTATGAAGGAAACATAAAAAATAAAAATAAAAAGGAGTTGTTTTAGTCCTTTTAATGTCGACACGGATAAATAAGCTATAGCAAAGTGATTTGATAAGGAAACACCTGTGAGAGTTAAATAGTAGTACCAGTAATTATGGTACTACACCCTAATTTTTTTTGCGCGGATTTCCTTCAAAGCCATTAGTCTTTAATTTTTTGCCCTCAAATTGTTGATCATTAATTTTTGCTCTTCACTTAAAAAAGTAACTGAAAATATCCTGAGTTTCCGAGTTCGAACAGGGCGGCTCAATGTACTAGGGGGCCTAAAGCCAAATTTTATAAAAGGCCCTTATGTATTTGAAAAACTTTTATATAATTCATTTGAAGTTTATCCCTACAACTTCTTAAAATGTAAAGCAGTTAATTATATTTGTGTAATCATTTTCTTAATTCACAACATATAGTTAATTTCTTTAGTCTTATTTGAAAAATTCTTGCTATTAGGTGAGTTTTTGTTGATTTTAGTCTTTAAATTTTTTTTTTTTCCAACTGCTGCAACTAATATAGATTAACCTTAAAGTTATTCTATAAGCAATTAAATATTCTTAAAAAGATTTAACACTTCTTAAGTATGCCAATTAAAGTACTTTTTACTTGTACAATTTCTCGTAGCACTTTTAATTTTATAAATAAGTTGAAATCAATAATAACATAACTACTAGTATGCTTCATGGAACGCTCAAGGTTAAGAGAAAGAATTCTAGTCATTAATAATCTAATTAGCTTGAAAAATGTTTACTAAGGAACCCAAAGAATTAAAGAAAAAATAGTAGAAATTAAGCTAATCTTGCGAAGAAGATTAATTCAACTTGGAGTGAATTAAGACATGTAGCAGAGAGCAACTACAATTTTTATTGTATCTAGCATCTAAAACACTATCAATTGTAATTACTTCAACCTAACAATAATTAAAACATATTTATCATTAATAATAAGTAAATAATTATTTAGATTATATATATAGTATTTGCAATTCTGGGGCTCTCATTTTTGGGGGCCCAAAGCCATTGCTTTGGTGGCTTTGGGGTCAAGCCGGCACTAGGTTCGATCCCCGCTCAGTTAAAATTAAAAAAAATTGCAAGGCAGAGGTTGCCTTATGCCTGCCTTAAGGTAGAGTTTGCAGGCACACTGTCTGCCTTGCGAATCTAAACTCTGTCTTGCGAATTTTTTTAAAATTTTTGACTTAGCGAAGTTCAAACCCGGAACCCAAGAATTTTTAGGCGAAGAGAAAAAATTAAAGACCAGCAATTTGAGGGGCAAAAAATAAAGACCACCCCCTGAATAAGTGCAATCGTTCAAATTGCCACTTTGAATTACTCAGTTTAGCTAATTCCTTTTTAAGAATCTATAACTTCTTTCTGGATGTACTTTTTTAACATCTTTATGCTTGTACGAAAAATAAAAATAAAATCTACAGTGGTGATGATGGATTGACATTTATATTCTTTTTGCTAGCTATTGATTTATTTATTTTAGCTTTTATGTTGGATTGACTCTTTCTGCAATCATTCATTCGCTTTATAATTCTACCAGTCCTTATATTGTAGTATATCAAACTTAGATCGAAAACTTTAATTTTTTTTTGATAGTTTGAGTTTGATAATTTTTCTGAATCTTTGTTTTGTTAGGTTTTAAATATCCATAGAAAATTAAGCATAAAATTACTTGGGACTTTCAAAGCCTTGAACTAATTGATCTGTTGCATGTGGGGACATGAAGACCCCCAATTAGCATCATAGATTGCTTTCAGAGAATTCAATCCATTACGCCTTAAATTCTAAATTAGTAGACATCAACCTTTAGATAATTATGAATTTAAATTACTTAGATAACTAAAACTTAATTGCATCAAGAAAATAACCTCTTCATAAATGCAAAAAAGGCTACCTTTTAAATCAACTAATGAAGACAATAATCAAATCCAAAAATGGGAATTTTGTTTTTCACCAAAACAAACTACTAATAATATAGCTTAACTTGCAAATTTAAGTTGGTCCAAGAGTTTTTAAACTTTATGTAACATGCAAGGAATGATCTGTGAAGAAGACCACAAAAACATCCATCTCACCTAACTGAAGAAAATGATAACACAACTGCAAATTGAAGGCATTCTCACATATATATATATATATATATATATATATATATATATATATATATATATATATATATATATATATATATGAGTTGGAAGGTCATTTCTTGAATACAACAAGATTACAACACATCAGAACTAAAAAAAGAAATTCAGTTCTCTAAGTACTTAAATTGCAAAGAGAAGTTGTTTGAAGAAAGTTCAATAAACAGACAAAAATGAACTCTTGGATTTGCCTTTTCATCCTATTGGCAATTTGCCTTTTTCCTCTTGTCGTTGAATGCAGGGTTCGACATTACAAGTTCAATGTAAGTACTATTATTAGTACTACTTATTTGTATGCATATTTAGTTAGTCATAAGTTTACCTTTTTGCATCAATAATTTAAATAACAATGTAAATGTTAGTTATATAGTTAGGATTATATATGGGAGTTGGTTACTATTAGTCAAAAAGACATATGTTCTAAGAACATGTTCTAAGAACATAGTTTCTTTTTCCATTTTTCACTACCAATTGTTTTTTAACAATAAACAGCTACATTTTTTTTATTTATTTTTTTTACATTTAATGTGCTAGCCGAGTGAAGATATCATCATCAGTTATAAAATTCTTGAAATAATTTGTATCAACATGCATGATCATATTTGTTTCTAGAGGAAAAGATTCTTCTCTCTCTGTGTCTTTCCATGAATAATAAGGAAAACAATTCGGTGATTTCATGCACTATAAACGAAGAACTTTCACAAAGTTTATTAAGAAGGTAACAAAATTGAGTAATTAAGAAGATGGTTTGTCAAATTATTTGACCCAAGACAAGCAAAATCATTACTTTTTAAACCAGATGGTCGATCACAATAATTTGTCTACTATACATCAATGAATGAGCCAATGTTTTACTCCAAATTATTGCATTAATTGCAGGTGGTAATGACGAATACAACTCGGCTTTGTGCATCGAAGCCCATTGCTACTGTGAATGGGAAATTTCCAGGACCTACAATCTATGCTAGGGAAGGAGACAATGTACTTGTCAAAGTTGTTAATCATGTTAAGTATAATGTCTCTATCCATTGGTAAGTCATCTACTAATATTTAATTAGAGCTAATTAACTTTCTTGTATGCGCTGTAAAAGACTTTCACGCGTATCAGTAATGGCGGAGCCAGTAATTCTAATAAGAGGAAATTCAAAATATGCAGAAATGCTACCCTTGAAATTTGCCACTATACTAGTATCTTTTTCTTTGTGAAGAGGGTTCAACAATTTATATATATGGAATTTGATTCCTGTCCCTACTTGTGCAATATACTTTTTCTGAAGAAGAGAATTCAGTTACATCCTTTCTTCAACCTAGCTCCACCCCTGCCAATCAGGTCATCATTTGAAAGATAACTACAAGTAATAATCTGTAAAAAATTAAATAAGTAACCTGAAAAATAAGACACGGTATCTGCTAAAATATAGTAATAATTTACACTTTCAATGTATCTTAAATCTAATATTTTAGCATACTATACAACTAGCCTAAATGTCTAGATTTTATATCTTTGTGGATAAGTTACTTATTTTATTGGGGTCTTTTTTAATTTACAGGCATGGTATTAGACAACTTAGAACAGGTTGGGCAGATGGACCAGCGTATATTGCACAATGTCCAATTCAGCCAGGGCAACACTATATGTACAACTTCACCATCACAGGCCAAAGGGGTACACTATTTTGGCATGCTCATATTTTGTGGCTAAGGGCCACTGTTCATGGTGCAATTGTCATCTTGCCTAAACTTGGAGTTCCTTATCCATTCCCAAAACCCAACCATGAAGCTGTTGTTGTCCTAGGTGAACAACTTTAAATTTTTTGGAATATTAAGATTGAAAGTACTTTAATGTGCTTAATTAATTAGGAAAATTAATGAGTAGATATTGATGATGTTGTTATTGTGCAGCTGAATGGTGGAAATCTGATACTGAAGCCGTGATTAATGAAGCTCTAAAATCAGGATTGGCCCCTAATGTTTCTGATACTCACACTATTAATGGTCATCCCGGACCTGTTTCAAATTGTTCATCACAAGGTCAAAATCCGACGAGTTTATCTTCTATACACTGTCACAAAATATGTGTAACAACTAATAACAAGTGAAACTATTAACCTGAAAATTACACTAATTACACTGTCAGTATATATACATATAAGTTAAATCTCTGACTTATTAACTCTCGCGTGTGCTAGGGTTGATCCCCTGCATGAAATACTTTACAAACTATGGTAAAGTGGAAAAATGACATCTTCTGGACCATATGATATGCAGGTGGATACAAGTTGAATGTTGAACCAGGAAAAACCTACATGTTACGAGTCATCAATGCTGCACTCAACGAAGAAGTCTTCTTCAAGATTGCCGGCCACATAATGACAGTAGTTGAAGTCGATGCCACCTACGTTAAACCCTTCAAAACAGACACAATTGTAATCGCCCCTGGCCAAACGACCAACGTACTTATCAATGCCAATAAAAATTCTGGCAAGTACATGGTTGCTGCTTCACCTTTTATGGATGCACCTATTGCTGTTGACAATGTTACAGCAATAGCCACTTTACATTACCCTGCCACACTTGGTGGAAATAACCCCACTACTACACTTACTAGTACAAGTACACCCCCAAAAAATGCCACCCCTGTAGCCAACAATTTTCTTGATTCTCTAAGAAGCCTGAATTCCCAAAAATACCCTGCTAAAGTTCCACTAAATATTGATCATTCCTTGTTATTTACAGTAGGTCTAGGTGTTAACCCATGCCCAACTTGCAAACAAGGCAATGGAAGCAGAGTTGTGGCTAGTATAAACAATGTTACATTTACTATGCCAACAACTGCACTTTTACAAGCACATTATTTTGGAATCAAAGGAGTTTTCACGACAGATTTTCCAGCGAACCCACCGGTTGTTTTCAACTACACTAGCACAACAGTACCACCGGCGAATATGGGCACGACGAATGGGACTAAGGTTTATAGGTTGCCTTATAATGCAACAGTTCAATTAGTTTTGCAAGATACTGGACTTATAGCCCCTGAAAACCATCCACTTCATTTGCATGGGTTCAATTTCTATCAAGTGGGAAAAGGACTAGGCAATTATAATTCAAAAACTGATCCTAAGAATTTTAATCTTGTGGATCCTGTTGAGAGGAATACAGTTGGTGTTCCAGCTGGAGGATGGGTTGCTATAAGATTCCGTGCTGACAATCCAGGTATGATACATACATCTTTTTTTGTTAATCTCGACTTAAATACGTTGACAGTCTAAAGATTTTTGTACACTATCATGTATTTTCACCTGTTATAACAAGTAATCTACCTAATTTTTTAAGTTAATAATCTACTTTTTATGGACGGTTATCTGCCGTTATATCTTACGTGACCTGATACTATGATTTGTTGCTCCATTAGTGTTATAAAAATTAAACTTTTTTTAGTTGCTTTATGGAGTCACTAAACTACAAGTCCAAAACCAATTCATTTTTCATTTTATATTACCCTCTGCCATATTTTTTGCTACTTTTCAAAAGTGACATGGCATTTTATTGTATAATAATTGATTAACTATATTGACATTGCAGGAGTTTGGTTTATGCATTGCCATCTAGAGGTACACACAACATGGGGATTGAAAATGGCATTCCTTGTAGATAATGGCAAAGGTCCAAATGAGTCACTTTTACCACCTCCAAAGGATCTTCCAAAATGCTAAAAATGCATGAAGGCCCTTTTGAAAGGAGTTAAATTGACATATACGAATTTTCATACTACCATGAGAAACAAAGAAGAAAGGAGAGACAATAAGAAATAGCATTCATGTTTTGAGTGAAAGAGGAAGACACTTTTTTCGATCAAGCAATTCTTAATAATTATGTGAATATGCGAGTATTCTTCAATGTACTCATTCTTTTGTCATTGTTAATGAAAGTTTGAAAAGTTTGTTTTGTGTTACCTCTCTTTTTTTATGATTACTCTTAGCTTGTTGCATATTCTCTATAAGACTATAATCAAGAAAAAAGTGTATCGTCAGTGTATAAATATTTACACAATTGGATCACTTACAATTGGTAATTACATGTAAATTTATATGATTAGGTAATAATAATACACATTAAAAATGATAATTGACATACTTTCACAAGTTAAACTATATGTATAACCAACTTAGATTCTGAAATAGAATAGACAAATCTGTAAAAATGCAAGATAACTATTACCACTAAAAACATTTGTAACTGAAATCACCTTCAAATTCGAATTTGGTTTACAGGACAACTCATGTTCATCACATAGCTAGAGTAAATCCGGATTCAGTCCAACGCAACTTTTCGAAGTAATTGCACAGTTTTCCCTTCAAATGTATTGGTCTTTAATTTTTGCCCTTCAAATAGACTGGTCTATAATTTTTGTCCTTAAAAATCGAACTTATGCCTAGCGGGGCATAAGTTCTTTAAAGATACTGCCATAACTTGTGAATATTTTGATATGTAGGCATTGTCTTTTTTTCAAAGCGTAAGTTCGATTTTTAAAAATTAAAAATTAAAGACCAGCCCATTTGAAGGATAAAAATTGAAGACCATCACAAAATAGGAACAAAAGTACAAATGACCCCGACTTCTCAGTAGAGATTTTTACGTTTAAGAGCAGTAATTAATAGTTGGTAGCACAAATGACATAATTTTTTGCATCTTAACATAATCACTTTTAGCACATGCATATAAATTTGTACCGTTATTTACTTAAATAAATATATTAAATAAGGTCCCAAAAATTACGGACTTGTATTTATACCTTTTTTTTGTTCCAAATTTCTCTCTCCTATAATTAATATCAATTCCTTTATCAAACAAATCTGTAATGTTATTTACTCAAATAAATGTATTAAATGAGGTCCCACATAATTAGGGACTCATATTTATGAGAGTTGCTAAATGGTCACATCAATTTGACCCAAATTTGGCCACACTTATATAAAAATCATCATAACCTCTATTGTACAATTTTAAATTAACATAAACTTTAAGAAGAAAAGATATAAATGACATTAAGGAAGGTTAAATTATTAATTTATCCTAAATAATCATATGAATTTATCCCATTTGGGTCATTGTGGCCAAAATAGTGTGGCCAAAAGACCTTATTGCATATTTATACCCCTTTTGTGTTCCAGTTTCTCTTTCCTATAATTGATATTGATTCCTTCATCTTGCATATATATATATTTACCTTTTTTCTATTCATTCTGATTTTTTTTTTTGTTTATTAATACTATATTTTGATATAATAGTATGAATTTAGTAGCTCAGTTGGTTGGATACCTATGTAATAAAAAAATTAATTTTTTTTATTTTGATATAATATAAGTATCTTTCCCTAATATGTATATAATATAAATATCTTTTTTGAGTATGGCATATATATATATATATATATATATATATATATATATATATATATATATATATATATATATATATATATATATATATATATATATATATATATATATATATAAGATCTCGAAGTTTTGTAGTCCTCACGTAAACTTTTTGTCTCTTTTTACCCCTAATTGAAGTATTAATTACTTTGCAAATCCTGACACATTTTAGTAAATTTTAAGAATTTTAAGGACTTTCGCCATGCCACTAAAGATGATGATGCCGTAGAAAAGTTTGTGCTCCCACAAAGCACTCTCAAACATATTTAAATCTTTTATGTGATTACGATTTAAACTTATTTTAAATTATATTTTCCCTTAAGAATTTATTATAGACACATGATAAATTATCATGCCATTTAAATTCTATCTTAATATAGGCTCAATTATTGAGTTAAAATGTTATTCTTATAATATTATTTATTATTTATTAATATTATTTACCATTTATCATTTGCATTTAGTTTTACGCATTTAATAATGTTACGCATTTAGTTTTTTTTTTTTTTTTTTTTTGAAATTTTGTCTTCTTACTCGAGCAATTTATTTCCAATTAGTAAATGTATATTTTATCAAATAATAATATAACATAATAAAAATAAATAAGAAAAATGTATCATACATAATGTTACCCCTTTTTTTTTTTTTTTGAAATTCTGTCTTCTTACTCGAGCAATTTATTTCCATTCAGTAAATGTATATTATATCAAATAATAATATAATATAATAAAAACAAATAAGAAAAATGTATCATACATAAATATAAATATCATAATAGACATAATCTACACTTGATTGAAATTTTGTCTTCTTATTCGATCAATTTATTTCCAATTAGTAAATGTATATTATATCAAATAATGAATTGTACAAATATAATATAATAAAAAATAAATAAGAAAAATGTATCATACATAAATATAATAGTAGACATAATCATAATCATAATCATATATATATATATATATATATATATTTTGGATCTTCTTAGACCATCTTTTCTTGAGGCCCAATAATCAGGGACTAGTTGGGCAGAATGTCCTTATCATAGAAATAATTTGGATCTTTTGCTGTGTTAAGCCCAATAAGTTGGACGTTTTCTTCTCCGTGGACTTCAGCTTTTCTTTAGCTAATTGTTTTTACGGAAAAGGCTCAAATATGTCATCCAACTATTGAAAATGGCTCATTTATGCCACTAGTCTATAGTTTGGCTCATTTATGCCATCGAACTATAGGAAATGGTTATTTATGCCATCGAATTATAGGAAATGACTCAGTTATGCCACTCATCAATAGTTTGACTCATTTATACCATCGCCTATTACCAAAATGACTCATCCATGCCCTTTTTCATTAACGCCGATTTTACAATACCAGATATGACACGTGGCCTCCAATTAGAGGTCTATGTCGTTTAATTAAATCAGCTCAATTTTAAATAACAAATTAATAAAAAATCCGATCCATACACCTTACCCACTCACAACCATAATCTAGTTGGAGGCTACGTGTCATGTATGGTATTGTAAAACCAGCTTTAATGAAATATGACATGAACGAGTCATTTTGATAACAGGTGATGGTATAAATGAGTCAAACTATTGATGAGTGGCATAAATGAGTCATTTCCTATAGTTCGATGGTAAAAATGAGCCATTTCCTATAGTTCAATGGCATAAATGAGCCAAACTATTAACGAGTGACATAAATGAACCATTTCTGATAGTTGGATGGCATATTTGAGCATTTTCCGTTGTTTTTACATATATTGTATTTGGACACCGCTATTTAATAGATATTTTCACGGGCAGTTTGCAGGATTGTCCTTCGCTTGGGGTAGTATTTAATTTTTGCTCCTCAATTTGGTGGTCTTTAATTTTTGTCTTCATTTTGCAAATTCTGCTTGAAAAAATTAAAGACCACCCCAAAATGAAGGACAATCCGTGCAAAAAAAAAATTTATTTTCACACTATATAGTGTGCACTAGGGGTGGGTGTTCGGGCCACCGAATTGGATATGAAAATTTTGATTTGAATTTTTGGTTTTCGAATTCAAGATAGTACAATCCAAATTCAATCGGATTGGATTTTTTTAAGTTCGGTTTCTGGTTAATCAGTTTGAATTTTCGATTTTGATTTTTGAGCCTTTAAAGTAAGATTATTAGGAATAAAATTCATGTGCCCCAGTTACCAAGTTACAGGTTTTAGCATAATGTGAAGCCAAATATGTGAATTCAACAAAGAGTTGTTACCACTAAACTAAAAGATATCAAGTCACATAGTTCAGTTCTACAGTATTCTCTCTGTTTCATTGGAAAGCTGCCTTATTATTAAAGTAGTGAAGTAAACTCTAGCTTTTTGCAGGCTATATTATATTTAATTAGGTAGAAAATTATATATTAGACTAAATATTATATTGGGTAGGGTACTAGTCTGTTGGATCTTTGAACTAAGTTGTATTAGACACATATAATATGGGTAGGGTTAAATGTAAGGTATAAAAATTTCAAATTTGCGGATATCCAAAAGTCCGAAGTATTAAATCCGATATCCAATCCGAAATCAAAAAATTTTAAAAATAAAATCCAAAGTTCAATCCATAATCCAAAAATCCATATCAAATGTTCAAAAAATCGGATTTCGATTTGAATTTCGGATTTGCCCAAATTATGTCCACCCCTAGTGTGCACCAATATCATAGCCAGACAAATGTATATTGTGTGTATAATATACAAAAATATACATAATAATGTATATTTTTAAAATATACCCAATTGTACATTAGTACTGTTTAAGATTTTTATTAAATTTTGACTACTTTTACATTGATCGTTACCTGCTGAAATTCTTCTCTATTTTAACTTCATTCGTACTATTTTTACTTTCCTGAAGTATGTGTTGGAAATTTGAGAGGCAAGACAACACAAATAACACTCAAAAACTCACTAGAAGAGAAATGGAGGAAAAATGATTTTCTATTCAACTTGACCTAATTATCTGGCCTAGCATGCATGTATTACTATTAATAATTTCACACTTCACATCCTCCAAGTACATGAATAAGAACTCACTAGACTAATCTCGAATTTAATTCCACCAATTCATGTATCTCCTAATACATTAATCTACTAGTTCATGAACTAAATTAAATATAATGTGAACAAATTAAACGGAAAAGGCTCATAAATACCCCTAACGTATGGGAAAAGGCTCAGAAATACCCTCTATCCACCTTTGGGTCTAAAAATACCCTTAAGTTTTATTTTTGGATCAAATATACCCCTCAAACTAACGGATGAACTTAGGTCAGACTTGACACTTTTAAAAAGCCATGTGGCATTTTCTTATTGGCCCGCTTTTTTAATTTCGAAATAATTAAAATCCACCCGTTTTTCTTAAATTAAACAATACTTACAATCTTTTCTCCCTAATTAGAAATTAGAATCTAGAGTTCTGCTGCTCCTGTGAGTCTCTTCTTCTCCATTCAAGAAAATTTCCTTCTTCCTCTTTTGTTTTGTTTTTTTTTTTTTTAACTGCTTTTCCTTATCAAAATCCTCTATTAAAGTTTGCATAAAGATTTGTTATTTGTCCATCAGTGAACGTATTTCTTTTGTGTTCGAATGGCTCAAAATTTGGTGTCTTTTTGAAGCTTAGCCCAGTCGTGCAGATATGATTATGGACTGATTGCGGACCAATTGACAACCAAAAGTCTTAATGTTGGACTTACGTGTTGGTGTAAGTAATAATTTTTGCCAAGAAACTTAATAGTTTAACTTCCTTTTTTTCGGATATATTCACTGAAATTATATATGAAAGTTTGAATATTATGTTTTTTTAAGGTTTCCTCTGATGGACATTTGGGTGAAGTGGCTTAATGGGTATCGGAGATGAGAGATTAACGGATGAATTCACAAACAAAGGAGTTTAATTCTCCTTGCTTGATATATCAGATTCAAAAGAACATTTTAGTGAAGAAAAATCTTCACAATCTCCCATTATCAAAGGCAGCATTGTTCCATATCTGAAAATCTGTTGGGTCAATCCCTTCTGGGTATCGTAAAACACTCATTTTTTCTCAAATGGGTATCAAATAACAAATCTTTATGCACACTTTAATGGAGGATTTTGATAAACAAAAGCAGTAAAAAAAAAAAAGGAAGAAAGAAATTTTCTTGAATGGAGAAGAAGAGACTCACCGGATATGCAGAACTCAAGAATACGTTCTATTTCTAATTAGGAAGTAAAGATCGTATAATTTAAGAAAAACGGGTCGGTTTTAATTATTTCGAAATTTAAAAAGTGGGCCAATCAGAAAATGCCACGTGGCTTTTTAAAAGTGTCAAATCTGACCTGAGTTCATTCGTTAGTTTGAGCGGAATATTTGATCCAAAAACAAACCTTAAGGGTAATTTTAGACCCAAAGGTGGATGGAGGGTATTTATGAGTCATTTCCCATACGTTAAGGGTACTTATGAGCCTTTTCCGCAAATTAAATAATGTGAATAAGTTTATTTTTTCAACATCCCCCCTTAAACTTGATTCACTACTCCAAGAGCCATCCGCAGCTTCTGAAAAATATCAATCTTCAACGGCTTGGTGAAAAAGTCCGCAACTTGGTCTTGAGATTTCACAAACTCAAGTTCTACGTCCTTCTTCGATATGCAATCTCTAATGAAATGATACTCTGTATCAATATGTTTGCTCCTTTCATGAAACACCGGGTTCTTGGCCAGCACAATGGCCGATTTGTTATCAACACAAATCTTAGTTGCATCTTCTTGTGGTTGGTGAAGTTCTTCCAACAAGCTCCTTAGCCAAATTGCATGACAAACACAAGAAGAAGCTGCTACATACTCCGCTTCACATGTTGACAAAGTCACAATTGGTTGCTTCTTGGAATTCCATGTAAATGTAGAATTTCCAAAAAGGAAAATAAACCCGGTAGTACTTTTCCGGTCATCAACATCACCAAAATTTCAATCACTATCACAATAGCCAACAAGCTTGAAGTCTTTGGAAGATGAATAAAAAATTCCATAATCAAGTGTACCTTTGGTGTACCGGAGTATTCTTTTGGCTCCTTTTAAATAAGAAGCTGTTGGAGTTTCCATAAAGTGACTGACAAGTCCAACACCAAAAGAATATCGGGTCTCGTACAAATTAAATATCTTAAGCTTCTAGCAAGACTCTTGAAATATGTGGGATTGATATTTTCTCCATCTTCATGCTTGGACAATTTAACTCCACAGTCCATGGGGGTGTTAACAGGCTTGTAATTCTCCATCTCAAATTTCTTGAGAATCTCCTTTGCATATTCTCCTTTGGAACTTTTCTTTAGCTTGTAAACCCATTTGACTCCAATGGTGCTTTTTCCTTTTGGAAGTTTTGCCAACTCCCAAGTGTCATTCTTCTTGATTACCCCGATTTCTTCATCCATCGCATCTCTCCATTTTGGATTACGGGCAGCATCTTCATAACTTACAGGCTCGTTGTCCACCAATGAACAAAAGTGAGTTAAATCACTTAAATTTTCTGTTACCTCTTCAGTTGCGTCATACAAGTCTCGAAGACTTCTAGACTTTCGAGGTACACTGCTAGAATTTGATTCCCCAACTTCTTGAACTTGTGGTAGAGGTATTACAGGTGGTGTAGTAGGCTACTCCATAACTTCTTCTTCATGTTCATCATTAAGAAATGGACTAAAAGAGTAATCTTGCTCTTTAGATTTCCATTCGCAAGCACTATCTTCATCAACTTCAACATCTCTGCTTATGGTAACCTTGCCATTTGTCGGGTTATATAACTTATAACCTTTAGATATTTACGCATAACCAACGAAAAAATACCTCTCACTTTTTCATCAAACTTAGATCTCTTCTCATCCGACACATATGCATAAGCAATGCTTCCAAACACTCGCAAGTGAGCAACTTTTGGTTTGAAATCACTCCAAGCCTCTTGCGGTGTTTTCCCACGAACACTTTTGGTGCGACGTCGATTTGATAAATACACCGCACAAGCAACTGCTTCAGCCCAAAACTCGTTTGGCATATTTTTCCTCTACAACATACTTCTTGCCATGTTGAGAATAGTCCGATTCTTCCTCTCCACCACGCCATTTTGTTGAGGCGATCTTGGAATGGTAAAAAAATGACGAATTCCAGTTTTTCCACAAAAAGCCTTGAATTCATTTGAAGTGAATTCTGCACCATTATCGGACCGAAGTGACTTTATTTGGTAGCCACTTTGTTTCTCCACCATGCTCTTAAAATTCTTGAAGTTTTCAAAAACCTCAGATTTTTCCTTCAAAAAATACACCCAAGTTTTTCGAGAATAATAATTAATAAAGAGAAGGAAATAATTAGTTTTACCAAGTGAAGCTCGCTTGATAGGTCCGCACACATCCATATGAATCAACTCTAGAGGACACCGTGATCTTGTCAATGACTCTTTGGGAAAGCTTTTTCTTGACTGCTTTCCAAAAAGACATCCTTCTCAAAGCTGATTAGGATGGTTAATGATTGGCAACCCTTTCACCATATTTTCCTTTTTCATCAACCTTACACTATCAAAATTCAAATGGTCAAATCACATATGTCAAAGCTAAGATGAATCTTTGACACATGAAAATAAGCACCTTGGTACATCACTTTGAAGATTCAAAACAAACATTTTATTTTTAGCCATAGGAACTTTGGCTAACAATCTCCCATTTTCATCTTTCATAGTCAACTTTTTATCTTTCAAATGAATGTCATAATTTTTCTCCAAAAGCTGTCCCAAACTCAGAATATTACTTTCCATTTTCGGTATATACATGACATTAGAGATAAATTGATGACTTCCATCTTTCAAACGAATTAAAATCGTACATTTTCCTTTGATTTGAACTTTTGAAGAGTCTCCAAGAGTGATGTTGCCACCATTAAATTCCTCAAACTCTGCAAATAAATGCTTCTTCCCGCAAATATGGTTGCTTGCACGGGAACCAATGTACCATTTATTTCTTTCTACATTTTCTTCTTCTTTACATGCCATGAGTAAAGTGTCATCTTTATCTTATTCTTTCTCTCCACATTATTTTTACATTCCCAGGAAAAATGACCATATTTATGACGAGTATAACATTCAATATTTGATTTGTCATACCTTCCTTTATTTGACCTCCATCCTCTACCTCTTATGCGGCCTCTTCCTTGGTTGGAGTCTTGAGTTCTATTTTCTTTGGTCGGAGGTTGACTACCATCTCTTCCTCCTCTACCACGACCTCTTCCAAGCCCAGGACCTCTTTGTTGTGAGCCACGCCTTTCATATTTCGCCTTCGAAGAAAGTTTTGCTTGCAAAGCTTGTTCAACCG
This sequence comes from Lycium ferocissimum, assembly GCF_029784015.1. Taxonomy (NCBI): domain Eukaryota; kingdom Viridiplantae; phylum Streptophyta; class Magnoliopsida; order Solanales; family Solanaceae; genus Lycium; species Lycium ferocissimum. Next base: position 61,690,721 of record NC_081346.1, on the reverse strand, counting down.
ACTCTTGTTTCAGTTTCTTCAATTTTTCTTCATGTGCTTGCAAAGAACCCATGAGTTCTACTATGGTCATGGTGTCCAAGTCCTTGGACTCTTCAATGGCAACAACAATATAATTAAATTTTGAATCTAGGGATCGTAATATTTTTGCAACCACCCTATCATCATTCAACTCTTCACCATATCTCTTTATTTGATTGACAACCGCCAAGACTCTTGAAATATAATCCGAAACTGATTTGGAATCCTTCATTTACAGCGATTCAAATTCTCCTCTTAAGGTTTGGAGACGAATCTTTTTCAGCTTGTCCAAACCTTGAAAGGAAGCTTGAAGAATATCCTAAGCTTGCTTGGAGTTGGTTGTATTTGCAACCTTCACGAACATCTTTTCATCCAAACTTTGATGGATAAGTGTGAGTGCCTTTTGGTCTGATCTTTCTTCTTTGTGGCAGCGGCATCATCTTCTTCATCAACACTGCTCTCCATAATTTCCCAAACATCATAGGCTCCAAGCAAAGCCTTCATTCGGATGCACCAACTTCCATAATTTTCTTTAGTGAGCATTGGAAATTGGAATGCAGTTCCATTAGTGTTAGTCATTTTTTCTCTACGTTTTGTTGTCTCTCAAATACACCGGCTCTGATACCAAATGTTGAAAATTTAGGAGAGCAAGACAACACAAATAACACTCAAAAACTCACTAGAAGAGAAATGGAGGAAAGATGATTTTCTATTCAACTTGACTTAATCCAAATGGCTAGATTACATGACTATTTATAGGTGAATTCATCCATGTATCTAGCCTAGCATACATGTATCACTATTAATAATTTCTCACTTCACATCCTCCAAGTACATGAATAAGAACTCACTACACTAATCTAGAATTTAATTCCACCAATTCATGTATCTCCTAATACATTAATCTACTAGTTCATGAACTACATTAAATATAATGTGAACAAATTAAATAATGTGAACAAGTTTATTTTTTCAACAGTATGGACAAACACAAATCCTTTTCCTTCAGCTAGGACTTAGGAGTGCTACCGTTCACGTTTTCTGAAATTTACATATTATTTCATTTCAGATCTGAGAAGGCCAAAAGCAAAAATCAAGAGAAAAAAGGGATAAAGCAAATTTCAACCTCATTTTCCTCCTCCTCATTCTTCTTCTTCTATGCTTTCTTCTCCTTCTCTTTCTCCTTCTTCTTTTGTTAAATTGAGCGAGTGCGAGTGCGAGTGGTTGTGGTTGGATTTAGTTGAAAACCCCTAGACGATACTGTTACAAAATTTGAAGAAGATTAGAAGTGATTTGGACTTGTTTCAAGTAAAAAATAGGACCTAGAAAACGTCTCTACAACATGTGTATATCTATCATGTTGTATATCGTGTATATTAGTGCATATCACTCACAAATTTTCATGAAAGCCACCATGGCATGTGTATATAACACACACATATTTATTGATATATACAATGTACTCCCTTCTGTTCATTTTACTTGTCTTCCTTAGTAAAAATAAATGGTCCAAAATAATTGTCTAAATGAGTGAAAATCATTTACACCTACCAACTTTGCTTTAAAAATCAAACTCCCTCCTCTCTGTGAACAACAGACATTCTCCCCCCTTTATCCTATTGATTTTTTAAATGCCTATTTTACCCTTACGTTATCAACTTTTGTCTACTTTATTTACTTCTTTAAAATCATGATATTTTCCTTCTTTTTAATTTACATAACAAATTTCCTATAAAAAATAAATATTATCTTCTGGGCAAAAAAAAAAAAAAAACGAGAATACTAATTGGGTATATAAGTTAATGATGTTCTACAATAAAATAAAATAGCAAATAAGAAAATTAATTTTTTTTTTATAATTATCAAAACTCGAATATCTATATATACAAGTGAAAACAACATGTAATAATAACTTTATAAATATATTGCAATGCAGGTAATACAAAAACTATTAACAAAAATAGAAACAAATTTTTTTAAAAAAATATTTATTTATATTGTAAATGAATTTTAAATTATAATTTAAAAAATATTTCATTAATGACAACCAAAACTTGTTTATTTATATAGAGAATAAGAGAAAAGTGAAACTTAAATATACACACACATTCATGTACATACATATCTACATAGTTAATGCATATAATATTGATATAACAATCTTAATAAATAGCATTAGATTTGTGACAAATTCATAAAAGTATTATTATATTTATAATGTATGAAATTTAATAAGAATCTTTAAATACATATGTTAAAAAAAATATTATATATTACATAAATGGAGTGTTGAAAATAACAAGGGCGAAATAGACATTGCATAGGATAAAGGGGGGAAAATGTCTATTGTTCAAAGTTGAGGGGGGAGTTTGATTTTTGAAGCAAAGTTGGGGGGTGAAAATGATTTTAACCCTATTAGAAAACCAAGAAATAATTAATTATTAGATTTCATTTTTACCCTTACTCAATAAATGTGGAGAGAGATTAATATGATGAAAAAGAGAATAGTATTAAATTGAGATAAAAGAATAAATAAGGATAATTTAGTCAAATTACCCTTTTAGTTAATGTTTTCTTAAGGGACGTGTAATGTCAAGTAAAATGGCGGAGGGTGTATTATACAGTGTGATACATATGGATATTCACGGCATACAGTGGGAGATACACAGATGGAATCGTCTTCAACCTCGAGTTTTGAATCTAAAATTCAACTCAATCCGCCTCACATTGCCTTCAAACACCTCCAAAATTGATATTCAAGCTCTTTAAGATATTTCCAACAAAACTCAATATCACTCAATCGAGAAAATTCACAAATATGCAGATAAAAGAAATTCAAATCAGACTTCAATGATGTTTTCGGGCCTTTATCTTCAAAATATCGATGGAGAATAAAAATGATTTGATATTCAAACCCAACAATGAAATCGATGAACCCACAAAATTAAAATTAGCATTTCAACACTAAATCAATGAAGAAATAATAATCATTTTTGGCCCAAAAAGGAAGTAGAGAGATTTGGGAGAAAATATGATTTTTTTTTTTCCTGAAACCATTAGGGAAGAGGGAGAGCGGGGGGGGGGGGGGGGGTATTCGCGATAATGATAGAGAGATTTGGGGAGAATATTTGAGAGGTTTTGAAAAATTAAAGTAATTGGATAAAACCTTAAAGAGATTTTCAAAATTTATAACTATTTTAATGGAAGACCGTGGTGGGATACAAGTTTTGTAGCCTAAAATGTGGTATTTGCTACCAAATGTCAATTTCTTAAACTAGGGTGTTATGCCATTTTGTAGGTCAAGTTGTCTTATGGTGTCAGATTTTCATTATTTGACATGTACCCAATTTTGACAAATATAAGATATGAGGTGTCTGAAGTTAGATTTGACAAATGCTAACTTTAGACGTCTAAAGTTTTATAGGGCTGAAGTTAAGGCATTTTTTTTTCTTAAGTTTCGTATGCCTGAACTTCAACCATATGAAATTTAAGACATTTTGTATGAAGTTAGGGCTAACTTCAGACACCACATATATGAAGTTATTTCAAAATAAATAAATGTTCAAATATATATAGAAACTTAGGGCATAACTTAATCAGCGGCACCAAAGTGCGGTATCACCATGCACTCCCCCCCACCCTCCCCTTTGTCATCTAGGAATTAGTTGGGGGGGGGGGGTTGTATTGTCCTTCCTAAGGACACGTATTTAATTGTTGAGCCCATTAAGAGAAGTAGTTGTGCAAATATATACCTTCACAGGGATTTGTCCTTCTCCTCCTCTTTCTTCTTTTTTTTCTTCTCCATTTTTTTATGTTTGCACTAGAAAATTAACATAATTGTGATTATTTTGGTTGAAGAAACTTGAAGAACACTATTATTGAGTTTATTGAGCTTGTTTGTAGAAGAAAACAAAAGTGACTATTAATCTTTTAAAGTTTTAGTTGAATCTAACTATTGAAATTTGTCGGGACTGGTATTAAAAGGCTGGATATCATAGGTGAAGTCCTTTGGAGTTGATTTGAAACGATTTAATTTGGATCAATTTTGAAGAAAAAGTGTTGCTAAAATTTCTGCACAATAAGTTATGGTGATCGTTAGGATTTATAGCCAAATCATAACGAATGGCTGAAATATTTAGCCATAAATGTTGAAAAGATTCTAGTGATTCGTCAAGATTTACGACTAAAATTCTGACGATCACCATAACTTGTTGGTAAGACAATTGTTATGACCGAAATTTTGGCGATTCGCTAGGATTCGTAGCCAAAATCCTGACAATCACCATAACTTGTGGTTATGAAAGTGTTGTCCAATATCAAGTAAGAAATCTTGGTGACCCGCCATATATTTTGCTTCAAATTCTAGCGAAACGGTATTTTTACATCAATTTTCTTAAAGAGATCAAATTTTAAACAGTGAAACCGAAAAATCCTATTTTTGCAAATAACCCTTCTTTATCCGAATGAACTTGTTACTCTCATAAGGGAGGTCGTGATATATATTCAATGGGTTTAATTGAATCCATCATGTGAAAAATTGTAGATTCATCTTTAACAATACCATCTCCAAAGGAACACCTCAAAGGCTAACAAGGTTGGTGATGATCGGACCAACATCAAAGTTTAATGTACTCTTTTGAGAAGCTAATGTTGGGTCAAGAACCCCATGTTATTTTTGGTCAATCTTATGTAAGTGACCGTATGTGAATTATATACCTCAAAAAGGTCAAGTTAGGTAATCCTCTAATATATAATACTGGTAGTATCTTTATTGCCAAAAAGGAACACCTCAGTGGAGATGACATTGTTTGCTTTGTAGCATTTCAATAATTATTGTCTAGTAATTGAACGTTCTCTACTCTTCTGTTTACTCCCTCCGTCCCATAATAAGTGTTACCTTAGCAAAAAACACGGCTATTAAGAAATCAATAATTCAATGTGAAGTTTATTGAATTACCCCTATATAATAAAAATAAATTATTTTTTCCTCTTAAATAGAGCATGCACAAGTTGTAAACCTTTTGACACTAGAAATCCAACAATACCAAGTTACTATGTGACTTTTCCAATCATCATTTAGATGTTACTTTAACTTGTCAGTTTTTATCTAAGGGTAGAGTTGACAAAACTAGCCAATTTATGTCTTGATTTCCTAAGATGACACTTATTATGGGATAATTTTTTTTAATTAAGGTGACATTTATTATGGGAGGGAAGGGAAAAGGTGATAAATCTAGCAAAGTAATTTCTCTTCTGAATCCCTTCTCCGACACCCTAAAAATTTACATTCCCAATTAACTCCTTACTTCAATATGTTTTTAGTAGAGAAGAAATAATACAATGAAGAAGCTGTTTATTTGTGGGAGAATATACCAATACTAAGTTAAAAAATTAAGATAATTGGATGATCGGACTATGAGGGGCCCTTGATTCGACTTGTCATCAACTCAATCACGCAATAAAGCACGCTCCCTTAGCAGTAGCTAAACTACTAAAATTTGTTTTTAGATTTTAAATTCCATGTTTTCATGTATAAAATTAAAATAATGAATCAATTTAATTAATAATTACTTATTTGAAATAACCTTCAGATATTATTCTAAAATTTTGAGCCAAAATCTATGCCCAATCGGGTCCTTAGCAACCCTTGCGCACAATATATTTGTCGTGAAACTCTACAAGTGAGTCTTATCACTTCTACACTTGATAGAGTTCAAAAAGTAAACAAAGAGAATTGAGCTAATGATATCCCTCAGAATATATTTTGATTTACTTAATTGCGCCCCAACAATTATAGCTTCAAAGTTTGGTCATTGCTTACGCCAAAGTTAATTTGCACGCTCTAAAACATTTAGTATAAGTCAACTACTTGGAATGATTACATAATACATACACGTGAAAACATAATATAAGAGCAGGAAATAAAACAAAAGATTAGTTTATACATTATGCCTCATAAGATCAAGGATATGAGGGTTGAAGGGATAATTAAACATTAAACATTTCATTTTTTTGTGCGGAGTGCCCTTCAAATGCACTAGTCTTTAATTTTTGTCCCTCAAATTGGTGGTCTTTAATTTTGGTCCCTTTCGCCTAATACCATGAGGTTTGGGGTTCGAACCCCGGCTCAGTAAAAAGAAAAAAGAAAAAAAAAGACAATTTCGCAAGGCAGAGTATTGTAGCAAAGTTAGGCCTTAAGACAGAGTTTTGCCTTCAGGTATAAGGAAAAACTCTGCCTCAAAACTCTACCTCATCAAGGAGAGTTTGACTGCAAACTCTGCCTGATCAGGGAGAGTTTGACTTCAAACTCTACCTCAAGGTAGAGTTTCAAACTTTGCCTGAAGGTAGCAAAATTTTGCCTGAGATAGAGTTTTGCAAGAGGCAGAGATTTTGCATGAATCAAAACTCTACCTTGCGATTTTTTTTTTAATTTTTGACTGAGCAGGGGTTCGAACCTAAAACTAAGGGGTTCTAACGAAGGACAAAAATTAAAGACTACCAATTTAATGGGCAAAAATTAAAGACCACCCCAAAATAAAGGCATTCCTGCTAATTGCCCTAAAGTTTTTAGAAAAAAGTAGGAATGTATCTTCTTTGAATTCTCGATGGCTTTAAAAGAAGGGAGAATGACGTATATATACATAAGAATAGAGTATATTTACAAAATATGACGATATTTTTTAGTTTACAAAACATAACAATAGATTTCTTACAAAACATATACAAAAAATTTCGCTCAAGGCTTGAAAAATTCGCTCAAAAAATTGTGTATGAAAACTGTATGAGATGTGTATATCTCACTCAAGGCTTAAAATTTTCGCTCAATATTTTGTGTATGAATACTGTATGAAATATGTATATCTCGCTGAAGGCTTGAAAATTTCGCTCAAAATTTTTTGTATGGAAATTGTATGAAATATGTACATCTTGTTCAAGGTTTAGAATTTTCACATTTTTCATGTATGAAAACTGTATAAAAACGGTATGAAATATGTATATAACTGTATAAAATTTGTGTAAAGTTCATATTAAGGTTTGAAAATTTAATACAACTACAACAATATTGTATACAACTTTCATACAATATACATCCGAAAATCAACTACAACAACATAGAATATTGAAATTACAAGACCAACAACCAAAGAGGAGTAGGCTTTCAATGTGCCGCTCTTTTTTCTTTTTTATTGGTCAACAAGCAATCACTTTCCAACTTTTTCAAACTTCAAACTTGGTGAAAATTAGTTCTTTAGATCTGCTATTCTATTCTTGTTCACTAAAATACTGAAGGTAACTTATTTCCAACTTCTAAAGTGAGCAAGTATAGAATTGAAGACCTAATATTCATGAATTTAAAAGTAGGAAAGACGTTAGATACTACACTTTGCTCACACAAGATGGTGGGTGCCTAGGTCGGAGTTGCACCGTCAGCGGCGAGGTAATGGGTGGGGAAGAAGAGTCGCTGTTGAGATGAAGAAATATGGGGTGAAGGAGAATGGGGAAGGGAAGGGTTGCATTTTAATTTTTCCAGATTTGTGCGTGAAGGAGAATGAGGAAGTGCAACCCTTTTAATTTTTCAGATCTGGTATATTTTGTAATTTTATTGTTATATTTTGTAAATAAGGAAAAGTATCCCTATGTTTTGTAATATAGAGTCTTAACTAGTATTATTAGGTTATTTCCCCTTAAAAAAAAAATAGAACTGAGTTAACAATAGTCCAACTCAAAGTTATATCGTTGAAGGATTGAGAATTTGAGCCTGCATCACTTAGAGCCGCATACAGGCCTGGTGACCCACATGAAGTGCACCTTATAATTTGACGGCAATTCCTTCGCTAGTTTGGGTTTGGGGGGGCTTTTAATTTTTGCCCTCAAATTGGTAGTCTTTAACTTTTGCCCTTCGTTAAAAATTCCTTGATTTCGGGTTCGAATCCCAGCTCAGTCAAAAATTTAAAAAAAATTTGCAAGGCAGAATTTGCATGGACAAATTTGCAAAATTCTGCCTTGTGAAACTTTTTTTTTTTTTTTTTTTCAAACTGAGCTGGGTTCGAATCATAACCTCGGAGTATTAGGCGAAGGGAAAAACTTAAAGACCACCAATTTGAAGGGAAAAAATTAAAGACCACCCCAAATGAAGGGTAATCCACGCAAAAAAATGTATAATTTGGGGTCATTTGCACTTTTGTTCCTTTTTTGTGCTGGACTTTAATTTTGCCCTTCAAATGGACTGGTCTTTAAATTTTGTCCTTCAAAATCGAACTAATGCCTAGCGGGGTATAAGTTACGCATCATAATATCCACAAGTTATGACAGCGTCCTTGAAAAACTTATGCCCCGCTAGGCATAAGTTCGATTATGAAGCGCAAATTAAAGACCAGCCATTTGAAGGTCAAACCGTGCAATTACTTGTATAATTTGTCAAACCCGCTGATCCAATCCTATCTATTTTGTGCTAATATTTTAAGAAATTTTACATGGTGTAACTAACATCTAATAGATAATTACAATCCACAACTATAATTTTAAATGATTACAATGCATAGCTAATGTTTGTATTTTACAACAAATTCACATTTAAACCTCACTGCTCCTCTTCTCCCTCACTTCTCCAAAGCAGCCGACCCCTCATTCCTAATTTCAAGCCTTTTCCAATCCATCGAGAACAATAAAATCGGTTTCTTTGCAGGCATAGGACTTTGCACTTCTTATTCAATCCGAAGTTGACTTTTCGGTCTGTAGTCAATGCTCAGGCCCAATTGCAATTTCGGCGAGTCAGGCATGTTTGGGTCAAAGTCAAGCGGCGTGTGAGTCGACGCGCCCTCGTCTGAAGTAGTCACAACGCTTCCACTATGAATGCCGCCGCCGCGACTGTGCTATTTCAAGTTCCAAATCTAGCCGGCGTGTGTGATGTATTGCATCCATTTTTTTCGACGATTTCGGGTTCTAGATCTAGCCAACGTGTGTGTGATGTATTGTATCCATTTTCTCTGATGATTTCGAGTTCCAGATCTGGTCGTCCTCATCACCTCCACCGTCGTCGCCGATGTCAACTAGACCAATGACTTTTCCAGCTGAGTGGTCGTTATATTTTGAGGACATAACACCGACGCCAACTAGACCTTCGTCACTGTAATTTGTTTCTTGTATCTCTCAAATCTGGCCCGCTTAGATCTGGCGGACTTGATTGTATTATGCATTTTTTAGTATATATACATTATATTTTTGTATTTTCGCTTGTATTTATGTATTCTGAAGGAGATTTTTTTTTTTCAGAAAATCCCTATATTTTTTGAATTTTTATTGTTTGAATCCTTGTATACCATGTATTTCGCCTTGAACTGTTCATGGATACAGAAGAATTGTTGTCATGAATACACTGAATCATTTTGTCATGAACTCAGCCGAATCAAATACAGTGAATTGAATACAACCGAATTAAAGACAATGTAAAAGTAGTCGAATTGAAAAATTGTATTTTAAAATACAGCCGAACTGAATGCAGTGAATTGAATACAACCGAATTGAATACAGTGTAAAAGTAGGTACCCATGGTAAATACCAAAATTATAACTACGAATGGGAAAAAGCTACCAATCTATAGTCAATTGTGGAAATTACTTATTATTTTATTTCGTAAAAGTTTCACGGGGCACCCTATATGATTGCCTCATTTAACCGATTTTCAGTTTTTGTAAACATTTAACTGGTACCCAATATTAAGTAATTTGAAACAAAACTACATGTTTCTTCTTCTTAGTTGTTATACAATAGTATATTTCGAATTTATAGAAATTGAAATACAATGCTTTGAAGAAGTGAGTCTTGAATTTTAAATACAAAAGGCGAGTTTAAATTAAATCATATGAGTCTGAAAACCATGGCAAATCACCATTATTGCAAAATAGATTTGTTAGATTTGTTGTTGTTTTGACAAACTGATGATTGAGGTTTGTCCTTGATCATATATGAAACTTTAAGTTGCTTATTTGGAGTAGATTTGGGTGTTGAATCATGTGTTAGAGTGAGAAGAATGAATGAGACATTTCTATTTGGTCCATGTAGCCGTCCCGATTACAAAACATCGATAATGCACTAAACTCCACTAGACACAGTTTCATAGACTCTTTAGGACTTGTATTATAGCCGTTGGAGTTCTGATACCAAGTATGTCACAACTCAAGATCATGCGATCAGCATCAGATACTCTACTCTACTTGACTCAAGCGAACCAACCATATAAAGATCAGTATTTATATGCCTAAATCATGAATGCAGAAGCTTTTGGAAAATTTTGGTCCTTTAAGTATGTAAAAGAATGCATGAATACAACCGCTAAATAAGCGACATTTTATTTTAAATAAAATATTCATGAAAGTAATAAAGTTACTTGCATGGATGCCATATGAATATTCATAAATATAATCCAAAAGAACATCTGATATCTATGAAAACTCTATGACAAGAAATGAAAATAATTAACCGAGACAGACCCATGTGACACAAAAGAAAGTCACTATCGAAGTTCCACGAGAAATAAGTGGAGTCTCACAAAAAATAAACGACTGGAAGAGTTGGAGCCATCCTAATCGTTTTGGTTCAAGATGGTCAATACAGATTTCTGAAATAAAAAGTTAAAGGAGAAACATAGTGGCATAGTTTCTGCAACATATTGAATAATAATACAATTAAAAAAAGCATCAAGATTGTTAAACGGATTCCACCACCCTCCAGCTTTATAAAATTGAATAGTGATGGCAGCTACAGAAGTGAAGATTGTGGGGGAATGCGGTCATTAAACACTACTAAAAAATCAGCGTTTAGTGACGGAATATTAGCGACAGACCATATTCTGTCTCTAATTAACGACGGATTAGCTACGGATTTCTCATTTTGTCGCAAGAAAAGCAACTAAAATTTTATCTCATTATATAGTGACGGATTAGCAACGAAAACTGAGTTTCGTTACTAATAATTAGCGCGAATTTTTGGCGCCTTAAATTTCACTACAGATTTAGCAACAGAAGAGGCGCGACAAATTTTATTTTTAATTAGCGACGGATTCGAACGAAATATCCGTCGCTAGGCCTTTAATTTTTCTAGAAAAATATATATTTGGCAAGAACGGAATATTTTGTCGCAATATTAATTATTAAAAGAAATGAATGTATTATTTAGCGACGGAATATAAAATCTGTCGCTATTCCGTCGTTAAATGTAAAAAAAAAAAAAGATATCTCCTAGCTAGGGTACACATTATTTCATTTCCAAACACAGCAGCCAACACGGATAGAGAGATAGACTGTGCGAAATTGCTAACATAGAGAGAGAGAGCACAACATAGATCAAAATAATGTGAATCTAGGGTTTCGATTGTGTTTTTTTCTTCTTCTACTGCAACTTTTATCTAAAGGAAAGGTATGTTTTGATTTTTCTATGTTTTATGGGCAGTTTCTTTCTTCTTTATCTCCTTCTTTGTGTTTTCTGACATTAAATCTAAAACGAAATTAAGATATCTGTGTTTTCTTGCTTATTATCTAAAGGACGAGTGTCTTTAAGTGTTTTTTTGGGCTAAAATCGAAGTTGGGTGTGTTGAAAACTGGGTTTATAATTTATTTGAAGGTTAAGTGTTAGGAATCTCTATTTCGACCAAAATCGATGAAAATGGAAATTCGACCTTTGTTTGTGCTAAATCTTGTAGGATAATATTATTTGGTGGTTAAAGTTTGTTTTAATTCGTTGCATGTCGAGAAAAAGCTTGAAGAACTCAACATTCTTTATATTCTGTGATTTGAAATCAGTGTTAGTGAACCGGGTTTCTTACTCGATTTTTTTTGTTTCAGTTTGTCATTTTTTTTAACTAAAAGGTGTATGATATTTTCTGTTTCAATAAGTTATTTCAGCTTGTTCTTCTCTCTTAGCAGCATTTCTCATTAGCAAAATGTATCGTTTTGTAGCAAATCTTGCTTCCAAAGCCAGGTAATATTCACATTTTATAACTTGGATTTTTCTGTTAGAAAAATGTATTCTTTATTACTTTTAAGAAATACCCATTTTCTTGTTTTTCTTTTTTGTGTTAGAAAAATGTAATCTTTATTACTTTTAACAAATACCCATTTTCTTGTTTTGTACGAGTGGCAAGAACCAACACCCAACAAGTGAGTACTATTTTGCAAGATACTTTTTTTTTTTTTTTTTGGTATAGATCAAGAAGAGTTGTATTTTGGATTGTCTCGTTTATAAATGGTTTTTGTTGCGGATTGGTGGAGGGTTAAATTGGAGTAGAAGTTATCTTTGCAAAGGATATTAGATTTGGTGTTGAAGCTCGAGCTGCAATGCTTCAAGGTATTGAAGAACTTGCTGATGTTGTTAAAGTCACTATGGGTCCAAAGGTGAATTTTTTATCAACCCCATTAGTGAATACACTCTGTTTGTTACATAGATTGTTCATATATTTATATGTAAACAATTCAACCCCATTAGTGAATACACACTGTTTGTTACATAGATTGTTCATATATTAAGTGCTTGAGAAAATTGTGCATAACGTGTTGTCTGTAAATGTTTACGGTGTTTGCGCCATCAAAGCACCAGGCTTTGGTGAAAACGGGAAAGCTAATTTGCAAGATCTTGCTATTTTAATCTTGAGGCCAAGTGAGAACTGTTCTCTTTTGTGCTCATTATAAGATAGTTGATGTTTGTCTTACGATACCTAACCAATGTCTCATCTTGCTATGTGTGGTAGGTCGTTACGGAAGAGCTTGGACCGAGCATTGAAAATATGGACTTCGAGATGCGGGAACATGTAAAAAGGTATTTTTCTTGCACCATTTACCTGTAGTTGGTTCTCCTTTTGTATATTGTTCTCTTTTGAATGTATAAGTGCTTGAGAAAATTGTGCATAATGTGATTTACGTTTGGCGTTTCTAGTTAATCTACTCATGCATTCGTTTTTCTAGGTGGTCAGTCTCCAAGGATGATACTGTCATTCTTGATGGTGTTGGTGAGAAGAAGTCCATAGAGGAACGATGTGAACAGGTTTTATCTTGCTTCCTTTTGCTCCCATATGTGTACAAGTACCGCATTTCAGCATGCACTACTACAAAAAAGCCTTTTAGCGGCAATATATATGTCTTTTAGCGGCAATAGTAAAGGCCGCTAAAGGTTTTACCGGCAATTACTCATTGGCCACTGTTGTTGGCGTCGGCAAAAGGTTTTAGCGACTAATAAACGAAATGCTGGTAAAGACCTCGATAATGGCCGCTAAATATTTACGAGCTTTAGCGGCAATTTTAGTGGCAATTACAAAGGCCACTAAAACTCCCCAAATTTGCTTAGGACATGCATTTTGCAGCTTATATTAGTGCCGCTAAAGGCCAATTTAATTGCTAGTAAAAGAACCTCTTTTGGAGACAAATTAATGGCCACTAAAACTATCCATGCATTTACCTTCAATCATCAATTGGTTTTTATTATGGCCGGTGAAAATTCATCATATTCCAACAATTCTGATATGCATTTACATTAAAAAGTAATAAAAATATTTCATTTTACAAAGCTAATGCACTTCATTAGATCCAAATCAATCAACAACTATTATTAATTCCCAAAAAACAAAAACCTAAACGGTTGAATCTTATAACTATTGTCATTTCGATAACTAAAACTATTGTCATTTTCGATAGAATGCTAAAGAGGGAAAAGAGCTTACAACTAAATAATATCTTTGTATTTCAAAATTAAAGCTACCTTGGTATAAACTCGTGTGCCTTCCTAGCGAGGTTCTTTCACGTAAAGTTGGGGAGTGTAGATAGATAAGAACATCACCTTGTATTGTCTAAATTAACTTAGATTCATAGGTAATAAAATTAGATAAAAGAGACTAAATATAAGACCCATCATCAAATTAAAGGAGAGAGTATTAGTTCACTTTTTTTTTTTTTTGGAGGAGACAATATTATTTTACCTTGTTATAAAGATTAAAAAAAGCTGAACTCAAGAAGATCAAACTCAAAAAAGAAAGAAACTATATTAGTGGACTAAATATCTCATATAATATTGTTTGCATGTAGCATGGGTCATTACAAGTATGGGTTCAAAGCGGATCCTTCTTGATGTTAATATCATTCAAAATATACTTTAGGTTGTTTGTAGATAGAGATTGAACAAAGTACATAGCAAGACTAAATATAAGACCCAATCATGAAGTGCATAGTACTAGACAACCCAGCTTAAATAGGTCTGGGAGATGAAACTAAAAAAAGAAAGAAATAAGGGGAATATAATTAATGACATTTCAAGTGATGTGTTACCAGAAATGACAGCATTTCCAAGACAAGCGAGCTTTACAAAATTCTTGTGCGCGTATGTAAGCCTGGGGATCCTTCTTAACACCATTAGCATGAACACTGGTTGGTCCATTTGCAATCTTTTATGTTGGTGAAGAAGTTTCTTGATCACTTTTAGCAGCGCTGACTTCTTTCTCCAGTATGTAAACCAGTTCATTCAGCAAATAGTTCAAGACCACCGAAAGTTGCTTGTTAGCGGCTAACATTTAATTGTCGGTAGTACATTAGTTAGAGAAGAAACTAGCGGCAATTAGCTACTAGCCACTAAATATTTGCCGTTAAAAGGCTTTTTTTGTAGTAGTGATGGGGTGTTGAGCTTATACTTGTGCTCTTTGTATTTGCAGATTAGATCAACCATTGAACTGAGCACATCTGACTATGACAAGGAGAAGTTGCAGGAAAGACTAGCTAAGATTTCAGGTGTTGCTGACTATGACAAGGAATTGTTCCAGGTGATTGCACTCTCATATTTCCCTTGCTAACTGGGAATAACTAAATAGTTAGAGATGAGTAATGTTTTTTTTTTCCTTGCAGGTGGTGGCATTGCTCTTCTTTACGCAAAGAAAAGAGTTAGATAAATTAACAACAACCAACTTTGACCGGTAAGATTGGTGTATAAATCATTCGAATGCTCTGAAGGTTTGCTATGCTCTTTAACTCTTGTTAATTAGTCTACAATATAACCCCTCAGAAATAGAGTAGATCACAACTTATGCCATGGTTTAACTCATGATTGCAGACACTAGTACATACAATAGCCTCTAATGCAGGAGTAGAGGGTGCTGTCGTTGTTGGTATAAAACCTTATAAGATGACTTAAATTGGTACTACAATTGACTAAAGTCCAACCAACCAGAATTTGAATTATAACCAATGATAAAAACCAGATTTTGATCATAAAATAACCAAAAAACTGGTGCAATGAAATGATGAAGTATTCCATAGAAACCAAAGCAGAATTTCGAAAACCGCACTTTGCTATTCTTCCCAGTGGTCATACTCATATCCATGTATACAAATAATGTCCCAAATTTGTTCCCTTAGTGCATCATTCGGCGATACTATCCTTGCACACCCGCATTTGCTTTGAATTCTTTGCATACTTGATGTTATCATATGAATTGCGTGATGTACTAATGTGAAAAAGATGCTACTATTTATTACAAAAACCAGACGGATGCTCTAATTCCATGTACTAGAGTAACCATTAGCGAAACAATATTGTATCACTTCATATCTAAGATGAATAGGATCGGTGGCACAATAAATATGTAGCATTTGCATAATTTGAACTCCTAGAATCCCGTTCTCGATCATGGCCATATAGTATCTATATATATCCCACTAAAGAATCGTATGAAAGTACAATATTTCCATATCATTTCCTATAAATGTAGGATCAATAGAAAGTAGTATGATATCAATATTGAAACAAAGCTTGTACCAATTCATTTCAAGATACTTAGGATCATTAGCACAAACAAGTTTCAAATTTTCTGAACTTCTGATGTTTTTTTGCTTGCATGTAGAGATCAAACATGCAAAAAAGAAGAAAGAGTTAGTAATAATTACCACCATGTTCTCCTCTTTAAGGACTTGAACATGATGGTAGTGTTCCCCTCTCCTCTCCACATCGAAACCTTCGCCTCCATATGCATTCTAAAATACGCATTTTAGCCTTAGTCTTTCGGCACATATTTGATCATTTATATCCAAGTTGTATGAAACTCTTTTTTTCTTTGGTCATCCTGAGACTTCAATTCCAACGAAAAATGGATAAATATATACGCTCCCTTATCTTTGGAATTCATTTCTCTTTTTATTTGGTAAAATTGAATGGTTAGTATTCTTGATGTTTTAATTTCACTACTTATTACGGAAAGATATCAAGAAATATTACGGGAAAAATCACGGTCTCGATCGATATTGATCAATGTGAAGCATATTACGAAGGTACACGGGGAACAAGGAAGAGAAGAATATATCGTAGTCCTTCACCCATGCATTAGTTTTTATGTTATCTGCTTTTTGCTGGAAAGAACAAAATTATGCACTAACAATACTTGATGGATGTGTGGGTTCTTTTGGTAGTTGATAGCTTGGTGTTGTCAGTGTTTTGGACTAAACGATTAGGATTCCGTTATCTATTTTGAATCTTTTTTATAAATATTATTTTATGTGAATATCGATTATTTTTAAGGGTATTTATTAATTTGTATTTAGTATGTTACAACAGGTGCATTTAAAAAAACAAAATGGAAGAAAAATATTTGTGACAGATTTGCGACGGATTTTGGTCGTTGCTAGAGGGAAAACAGTAGGCTACAGACTGCGACAAATATTGTATTGTCGCTAAATGCAGGCACAATTAATTCAAATATTTTGCGACGGATTAGCGACAATGGTTTTCGTCGCGAATTTACTAAAACGACGAAATGAAATATGAAATTAGTCACGGAATTCATAACAATAGCAACAAAATATTCCGTTGCTATAATGTGGAACGGATCTCATACGTCGCTACTCTGTCGCTATATTTGCTACGGATTTTATTTTTCCGTCGCTAATAGGTTAGCAACGCGCAAAATCGTCCGTCACTAACAGATGACATTCAACCTTGACAAAGCGCAACACATGTTTAGCATTCACGGATATATGCGAGGGTTGGAGGAAGAATACGTCCGTCACTAAACGGTGCTACAAGCTATACAAGGAAGAATAAAAGTACCAATGAACATTGCTCATTTAGTTACTTGGATTCAGAACATTTTATTACAACAACAGATTCAACTAAAGCACTACATAAGAGAGGCTGACCAAGCTACAGATAAATTAGCTCAACTGGGGCATTCACACAATGGTATAGTTTCTTACAATGACTTTCAAGAACTTCCTACATCAATGAAAGGTATACTCAACATAGATAGATGGGGAATGCCTAGTATCATATCAAGGCCAATACATAACAATAATTTCTACTTTGATCCTCCTTGACTGGATAGATAGCTTTTAGATTAGGACTGCATTAAACTTACTGTACTTCAGAAAACAGATAACACTAACTAAAAACAAGTGTGATCAGTTTCCCTGAGCATAGGTATTCATGCATCATCTTTAGAATTCCCTGTATATGGTTATGATATACCCCCTCCCCTATAGTTCAAGCATTATGTAAATGTAAGGATCTTGTGCAAAGGCCTTGTCCAGCATGCATACAAATTGGATATGTCCAGTTTCATATTACATAGGGGTAAGGTTTATGTCCTCCCCTCATTCTATAGTTTTGTTTTATTAATAAAATCCACGAGTTCGATTTTGGGCCGGTGACCCCCCCACACCCCCCCCCCCCAAAAAAAAAGGCCAAAGCCTAAACATGCCTTAGTATGTATCATACAATCATTTCCTCAAGAAGTGAAACAAGATTTAAATAAAATTATGTGATGTGCAAGCATATTCATATAAGAAAGAAATATTTGCGTTAAGGCTTTCCTATGATTTTGGAGACTTGCTTCCCGATCCCTGCTTGTAGGGATAAGCGTTTGGGCAAATTCAGATTGGATATGAAAACTTCGTTTTGAATTTTCGATTTCTGGATGCAAGAAATTAAAATTCAAATTCAATCCAAATAAGTTTGAATTGGATCAATTTTCTTAAGTTCGATTTCGAATTAATCGGGTTGATTATTTTTTATTTTCGGTTTCAACCCTATAAGTAGAGTTTTTCTTCTTGCGAAAATGAACATTCTAAAAGTAGTCATGTCAAGTGTCTTGATAATTTATCAAGACCATCGCAATCATCCAAATACAATATTCATTCAAGCAATGAAACTATTATCAATGAAATTTCTAATCTAAACAAAGTAAAATTAGGTCTAGATAGATCATACTACTAATAGTTCTTATTCAATTCAACCTCTACTCAATCTTTATATACTCTATGCGATTTAAAGATCAAGTAATATGCTTCCTTAAGGACCTAGTGACACAACACCTCAAATGACTATAAAAAATACCGTGACATGCAGTGAATGCATCTCAATTTGCACTACTTATTAGCCTAATAGTATATATTGACTGATGTAGTAGGGTATTGAATTTAGTATTAGATATATATAGGCTTATGTCTAATCAGTATGGATAAATATAGAGATAAATATAAAGTCCCATATTCAGAATCTAAATTTTTTAAAACTTAGATCCAAACTCCATCCATAATCCAAAAATTCAAATAAGAAATTCAAAAATTCGGATTTCAGTTTGAATTCAATTTTGCCCATACTATGCCCAGCCTACTTTCTTGTATTTGAAGTTGATTGGTAAGTTAAATTTCCTACAACATATAAGGCCTGATATTACTTTCATTTTTCAAAATCTTAGCTAATTTATGCCTCAACCTAAAGCACATGTTAGGAAGTCGGTTTACGCGTTCTATGTTATTTGGCTGGGCATCTGATTTAAATATTTTCTTTAGTGGCTCTTCTTCTTTTTCCCTCTCTGGTTTCTATGATTCTAGTTGAGCCACTTGTTCCTCTAGTCGTAAATGTGTCAGTACTTGTATGTTACTTCTAGGTGGTTGTCCTATTTCCTAAAAGTCAAAGAACCAACCTGCAACTGCTCTTTCTTTTGTTGAGGTTGAGTATAGATCTTTAGCAGGAAGTTGGTAGTTTAGATTGTTTGGGTGGTCGAATTACTTAGTGAAAGGTATTGATTCAATTTCAGTGTTGTGTGATAACAAATCAGCTATTCATATGGTTAAAAATCTTGTATTCCATAAACGTGGCAAACATATTGAGGTAGATTAATACACTTTAGAAATGAAAACTCGTTCGAAGGTGCTGTATTAATATACTTGAATCGTGTTTTAGTAATAATGTCAAAAAAAATTCTTGATTTGTTCATTTGTTCGCTTACTTAAATGACAACACCTCTAACAAACTTTTTGCATACACCACTAGGATCATTTAGACGCAACGTTTTGATTCTATTATGAACACTCTGTTTTTCATATTACGTCATGTCTTTCATATGCACTTTAATTTTATTACTAATCATATAAATTAATAATAAAGTTATGTTATTTAATGCAGACACTTAGTATAAATATTTTTTTTTTTTTTTTAATCTACCATCTCGAAAAACAGTTAAAATTTGGTCGAGTGGGCCTCGTGGATTGATTGGGGAGACAGAGATGAGCTATTGGAGGGCAGATGCAGGAGATCAAGAATGCATTGCAAGTTGTATTTGTGCCCACATGACCTCATCCATTTTCAACCATTTGTACTTTTTTGGAAAAGATGTTAAGCAAGGAATCTTTCCACTTATGGAAACTCACATTTGTTCTAATAAATAATAATAACACCACCCTCTTTCATTTCCCACACACCAGCAATGAGCATTTTGCCTTCTTGAAATGAGAAAACAAGAAATACTCTTCCAAGCAACATGTATTTTTTTCTGTTTCCTAAGAAGTCAAGATTTCCAATGGGTAAATATTATAACAAGGAAAGTCAGATGAGTTATTACACAATCTTTCTGGGGTTATTAAAATGTCTTCAAATCAAATTAGTATTAACTTTACTTCTAAGGTTCGGACTTGGGATTTATTGTCCTTGACATTTTTATACGGATATGATCCTCTAATAGCAACTCAAGCTTCCTCACTCAACCGCTATCGTCACATGTTGAGACCAGTTCCAAACCTAGATAAAAGGAAGACAATTGCGCTTACGTTGATAGTCATATAACCGACCTGATTTGGTTTGAGCTTAATGTCTATTTGATTAATGGACTAAATTTCATTGTAACATAAATTTTTTTTTTAAAAAAAAGGAAAAAAAAGAAGACAGAAGGATTCGTTGATTCTGGCTGTTCCATTGTAATTATATAATAATACGTAAATAATATAACTGAAACCATTCAGATATGAGAAAAGACAGCAATCAATATTTTATGTGATAGAAAAATAAAAATAAAAAAACTAGAAGGAGATCAACATTGAATGCTGCCAATTGAATATGAACAAATGGAGCCAACCACCTCAATGCTATCATTTGTTTGTTTTTTTCTTCTGTTTTTCCTTTTTTTAAAATTTCTTCAACTCAAAATTATATTAGATTTATGTTTCCAACCACTCCCAAACGACCCTTCACAGCTTGTCAGATTAATAAATAAATAGCAAAATCAGACCCTCAATTATTTCCACATATTCTTGCTAAATTCCACTATCGTACATTACGTACAAACAATGAACGTGTGATCCTATTATGCAAATAAAACTAATTAAAATACTACTAACAGATGTTTAAGACAATGACCCTTTAGCTACCATTCATTCTAATAGTGACAGTAAATCAACAATCATAAAAGTAAAAAGAAAGAAAAAGATCCTATTAATCAATAAAAATCAATTAAATATACCTTATATGAATCTTCTATGTCCATTATGTTATATTCAAATCCATTTTATTTTAACACTTAATTCTTTATCATGAATTAAGACATTTCTAAATCTCATATTATCCTTCAAGTTGATCAGTTTTTCTCCATCTGTCCGTATCATATACTCTCTTAGGTCCCAATTTTTACTACGATTTCTCCAACTCTTTTCATATATTGTGAATTATTAATTATGCAGATATATAATACTTTTTATGTAGTTTTCAAATATATAATTTTATTATAAAATACTCGAAAAATCTACTGTTTAAAATTAAATAAAAAAAATTGTTTGACTTCCCAAACTGGTCAACCTTTAAACAACTTGGACGGAGGGAGTATAAAAGTTCTCCGCATCTATATTATATTCTATTCATTGCTAAGTTTGTACTATTAATTACAAAAAATTAATTTTTTTTTATATATCTTCCCTTCATGTAATTTTATCGGTAATTGTCTCCTTTATTTCACTTGAATTTGATCTCCTCCCCCCCCCCCCCAACCCCAATCCAAGTTGATAGAAAAATCAATAGAGCCCTTAATGATTGGACCAATCATAGGTAAATAAAAACCACTTCTATTTACTCCCTCCGTCTTATATTACTTGTCCACTTTCTCTTTTACATGTCCTCTAAGAAATCATAAATAAAAGCGTATTTTTACTACATTACTCTTATCTCTCTTCAATAAGTTGCACTATAATCAATATTGATTACTTAAAAAACAATTAATGCTAAGGGCAAAATAGAAAAAATTTAATTAATTCTATCTTGATCTAGTAATATGGACAATTATTTTGGAACGGATATCTTTAATAACGTGGACAATTAATATGGGACAGAGGGAGTAATGTGTATCTTTAAGTTAAATTTACAAACTTTAATGTTCGATCAATTCCCATAACACAGAATTTCAATTAAAACTGATGTAACAAAATGGTTTAAATGAGGGAAAGATAACACCAATTTTGATGGTCAAGCATTGAGAATGACTAACTAATGTCACTGACGCAATTAAGATGGCCTACAGACCTTAGATCAATAATTCATAAACTTTAATAAAATAGAATAAAAAATTGAAATAAGTATTGATGGAAAAGGAATACCGACAGTTCTTAATGAAAAGAAATTTTGAAATACCAACTGGTTTATTTCTTTGACTTAAGACAGAGTGTGCTATTTATTTATTTTTGGCACCTTACTCTTCATTTTCCTTTTAAGTTATTTTTGTTGAAGGAGTGAGAGAGGAAGGAGGTAGTTCTCAATGAATAGATTTCAATTTTGTAATGCT
The DNA here is from genome assembly GCF_029784015.1 of Lycium ferocissimum. Taxonomy (NCBI): domain Eukaryota; kingdom Viridiplantae; phylum Streptophyta; class Magnoliopsida; order Solanales; family Solanaceae; genus Lycium; species Lycium ferocissimum. The sequence goes on along the minus strand of NC_081346.1, from coordinate 61,668,634 downwards.
TTAACATATAGAAATTAAAATTTCACCCTTTTAGCTAGAAAGGTAAGATCAGTCAATTTTGAAGTCATACAGTAAGGATTGGACATAAACAGTAAAGTTATTTTTGTATAACTTATAGATTACGAATTTGAGGTGTGAGATCAATTAGTAATGCGTGTATCATGGTAGGTTATTTATTTTATACCTTCTTATGGTGCAGCCTTTCCCAAAACTTGCGTGACCGCGAAATGCTTCATGCACTGAGCTGTCATTTTCTTACGTTAAGTATTGAACATGCCTTGTAATGGTAAAAAAATATACCAATATGATTATTTTATGTTACATTAACTCGTTTACTGATAGGTATATAATATCAGTTTGTATAAGTACGGTATGATTACGCGTAATATTAATGCTAGTTTTTCTATATTTTGAAGAATTTGCCCAAAATATCCGTAGTTATATCACCTCCAATTGACAGAGGCACGTCAAAGACAAAAATAACCAATATAACATTTACGAAAACAAGCTCTTGCCTAAACAAGGCTTAGAGAACTTTAAGCATTGCATTATACAGTACAATGTCAAACAAAGCAATGATATCCTAAATTTTACTTCAATTCTAGCCCTATTAAACACTTTTCTTTACTAGGGAAAGAATTTATCGGCACTCGACGTATATAGTAAACAAAATAATTTAATCTTAGCAAATTATAAATTAAAGAAATATAACACCACTTAAACATAGTCAAATAATAAATATGTATATGAAAATACATGTGTAGTATTCATTGATTTAGTACAAATACTGAGTGCAAATGTTTCTTTTTTTAAAAATTTTCACTCGATGTTCGGTAACCGCTTTAGGACCTGATTAATTCGAATTCACGTCAGGGAGACCCTCTTGAGAGCGGCGTACAGTGTTTCATTCAAAGATAACTTCATAGCAAGAGTTTAAATTCGAAATTTTTAATTAAGAATGGATCAAATACTTAGCACCTATTACAATTTTTTTTAGTGGTGAAAAGATTATTAGGAACGAAGATATACGAGGCAAGGTGGGAGTAGCCACAATAGCGGACAAGATGCAAGAAGCGAGACTAAGATGGTTCAGGCATGTGAAGAGGAAGAGCACATATGTCCTCGAGAGGTAAAGGTAGATCGAGGTGATTAAAGCAAGAATTGAGGAGAGGTGATTAGACTCGACATGACACATATGCAGCTCACTAAGGACATGACCCTAGGTAGGAAAGCATGGAGGTCGAGAGATTACGGTCAACGGTTAGCAAGTAGTAGATCGTTTCTTCTCTTCACAATGGTAGTGCAGGGTTCTAATCTGGAGCGTTTACCTATTCCCTTTACCAGTACTATTACTATTATGCTAGCATTATCTTATGATTTTCTTGAGCCAATTGTATTCATAAACACCCTCTCTACTCCACATAGGTAGGGATAAAATTTGCGACTCTATATACACCTCCGGACCCCACTTATGAGATTATAGGGGTATGTTATTGTTGTTGTTACATACAAAGTATTTTTTATTCTTCACCAGCAATAATAGGTTGTCTTTTTTGGGCAAGGACAGTCCAACTAGGCCACTACATGTCTCTCTCTCTCTCTCTCTTTAAACACCCAATAACAAGAACACAAATTTCTTCAGCTGTAGACCCCACAAACACCATATTAGCCAATGACATCTCAAAACGTTAGTAATCACTTTGGCTCTCTCTCTCTCTCTTGTGATTCACTTGATTTTAGTTCTTGCTTTTCTACAATAAATTTCTTTTCACTTTCAAATCTTCATTCTATAGTCTCCAGGGTGAAAAAAAAGTGCTACTTTTACGGTCTTTTGGTATGTTAGACAAGTATAAATAATTTCGGGATAAGAATTTAGTACTATCTTATTTATTATTTGGTTACTAATTCTGAGATAAATTATATCAAGATAAGAAATATTATCGGGATAAATTATCCCTGCCAGATGATGAAGTAATAGTACTAGGATTAATTATTCCTGAATAAAAATTAAATGACAAAAATACCCTTAAAATGCAAAAAACCTTTGTTCTACTAAATAAGTGGAGGGTATCTTTATAGACAAACAACTTCTTTGTACAAAATTATGCAATGCATGTTATTTTTAATACACAAAATAAACGGTCAATAAGAAATAACACGAGGATTACTAATTCTAGCATAAATAATCTCAGTATAACTAATTCTAGCATAACTAATCCCAACATAAATTATCTTCAAACCAAACGAGCCCTTAGTTCTCTAATTCATCTATATTTTGCTGTCACAGTCTCCACATAAGAGTTCATACTTTCTTCTTTTTCTATTGATAAGGTTCTCTAAGTCTTATTATTCTCTGAATTTCTAGCCTTCACTTTTAGTTTCTCAAATTACCAAATAAGTAGTTTGATCTCATAATTCACAAAACAAGATCTACTTTTTATTACAATTTCAGAATTTTCCTTGGGTTTTGGAAAGTTAGGTTGTCTTTTCTAGATTCCTCACCTCTCACTTATTGTCCAAAAAAAAAAAAAAAAGACTTAAAAACCAAGATTCCCTTCCTATGCTCCTCTTATTTTTTTGATTAAATGCCACTGAAAAAACCATAAAAGACCCCTCAACTTCCCATCATTTGTCAAGAAAATCAAAAGGGGTTGTTTGGGTGGTGTTTTCCACTATACATGAACAAGAAAACATGAATAGGGAAATGGGATTTCTATCCCCTGCAACATATATCAAGAACTCAAGTTGGTTATTCGAGGAAAACAAAGGAACAAAATGGACACCTGAAGAGAACAAAGTGTTTGAAGAAGCACTTACTTTATTTGATAAAGATACACCAGATAAATGGTATAATGTAGCAGCAATGATACCTGGTAAAACAGTGAATGATGTGATCAAACAGTATAGAGAATTGGTAGAAGATATTAGTGATATTGAGGCAGGGTTAATACCAGTACCTGGCTATACAACTAGTAATTCTTTTACATTAGAGTGGGTCAATAATCAAGATGGTTTTCATGGATTTAAGCAATTCTATGGTCAATCTGGCAAACGGGGCCCGTCGAATCGGTCCTCTGAACATGAAAGGAAGAAAGGTGTGCCATGGACTGAGGAAGAGCACAGGTGAATTTACTTGTCATATAAACCTTTTCTATGAAAATTCTATCTAGCTCGAAGAATTAGTTTGATACTTCCTATATAAATGCTACGGAAAAAGGGGCGAATTTTTTAAAGGAATAACTATTGTAGAGGCAATCTTCTTGGTCCAAACCTTGTATTTGTATTAAAAGTCCATTGAATATGAACAAATTATTAGTTTAGGACCAATTAACTTTGAAGGACTAGAATCCCGAACCCATAAACTTTAAATAATTGCTCTGCATCTGCTGATAGAGGATCATATTTCAGTTTTTATGCCCATCCCTACCTTTAAGTGATAAAAACTCAAAGTTTTAACTTTCAAGGTGAACATGGTCATAATGATATCTAATCTAAAAGATTTTTACATTATGGTTTTACTGCAAAGATGGTTGTAATTGAACTATGATTTCGTTTATATAATGTAGATTCTCAAACATAGCGTCATCATAGTTTTCAAAAATGTGTCCAAGATTCAGCAAGAGTGATCTGCAAAGTTACTCTTTTTTATACTATGTGAATAAGTTTTTTGCAAATTTGTGTTACAAGAGAAAGTTGGTAATATGTTTTAGTCTTGCTGGCACATTTACTTCAGGTTCCATGATCTGTAGGAATCTTTTAGTCATGATAAAGATTTATATGCCAGTAGAAAATATAAAAAGATTGTTAACTAGTTTTTATATTTAATTTCCATTTTGTATAGTATTAGTCTTGAATGAGTTAGAGGCATAGTAGTGAAGGATAGTTGCTGATAGTGTTTCCTATTATATTTTCCAGACAATTTCTGTTGGGGCTGAAAAAGTATGGGAAAGGAGACTGGAGAAATATTTCACGAAATTTTGTGACCACAAGAACTCCAACTCAAGTAGCTAGCCATGCTCAGAAATACTTTATTAGGCAGCTTTCCGGCGGAAAAGATAAAAGGAGATCAAGCATACATGATATCACGGTTGTCAATCTTACGGAATCCAACTCTACTTCCTCTGAGGATCATAAATCTGCCCCTTCCCCACAAGCACAACAGCATTCGAAAATGAATGGCATGGTGAAAACACTATGTGAGTATAATTCACCAAATCAAGAATCAGACTTAACATTCAACTCATCAAGTGGTGGTCTGATTACCGCGCCCTTTTCATATGGACTCGAGCATGGAATGCATAACATTGCTCTACAAGGTCTCCCTTTTGGTAACTATAACACTATGTGTTGAGTCGGGCAAGATTCAAAGTTCAGTCCTTGTTGGTCAGGAGCAGTGAGGATTCATATCACTGTCTCCAACTTGTTTGTCAAGAAGACGATCAAAAACAGCCACTACTTGAAAGAGATATGCTTTAGTGTTAGTTCATATTGCAACTGAAGGGGGGTTGCTATTATTTAGGAAAACTTTGAGCTATTTTCCTTGCACTAATTGTCTGCTGTGTTTCTTCAAGTGTGAATGAGGTTGATTTAAATAGATTTGCTGACTAAGTTGGTTTTGCAACAAATACAGAAGTTCCAGAAAAAAGATTACTCAACACAATCAAGCTAATTATGAAGCTGCCAAGTTGATAATAAGGTCAACAAAGTTCCAGCAAATTAATATTACTTTAGAAACTTGTGCTAGCTCTAGTCATTAGTTAAAATACCATTGCAGCTAGTAGGTGTTTAATATCTCTTTACTTTATAGTTAGTCTCAGTTATTCATTTTGCTTCTATTGCAAAGAAAGAGAAATTTATTAAAAGGCTGAATTTCGTCAGAGAAAATAAAGAAGGAACTTGTATTCAGCACTCATCTTTTTCCAATTCTTAAGTTATGTCCACCAGCAGACCTTAGTGGAGAAACTTAATTTAAGACCAAAGGTTAATTGATGACTTTGAGGCAGGTAAAAATATTGCCTCTTGCAAAGTGGAGAGCCAATAGAATAACTGTTGCGAATTCAAATTAATCGAGTTTAGTTGATTCCAACAATCGAATAGTTAAACCCTCCCCCATACCCCCACCACTTTTTGGATTCAGTTGCACCTGCCCCAAATATGGCAATTCATCCTACACTTATTCCTAATATTTGCTGAGTCAATGTCCACTTATTGAAGTGACTCAGTGTAACATCTACCTTTTTTTGGTGGGAGTCAATTGGTAAAATACATTTTTCATGAGTTTAGCTTCTATATATTGTCATTTAACGAATTCCTATGCTATTAGGTTACTTAAGAGACAATTACAAGAAACTATCTATAAAAGGTTAAACTAATTACCTGAAAAACACACTAATCATGAAACTAATGACCTGGAAAACACACTAATCATATAAAATTCTTTACATTTGTTAATGTATATAAGTTAGATCCTTTCTTCCATCCCAATGGACTAATAAAGCAAACCACTATAGTTCATCAAGACTTGTCATTGGTGTGAAAGTGATGACTTTTTCTTCAAGATAATGCCCTCTACTTAACAAGAAGGCAATAAGTTTTGTCATTCGATTTTCTCCCATTTATTTAGAGTATAAGTTGCTTGCTATAAAGTGCATGGAAGTTGGAACCACTGTTCTTTATTGAGGCTCTTCATGAAGCTTTTCTGACTCATCATAATTATATCAGTTGATTTGCACATTTCAGATTCCTATGTGTTAGTAAGAATATACTTCCCCAAGTGGGAATATTTTATCATACACTAGGTTTTCCAAAAATGAATTAATAAGGTGGAGAGGAATTCTTTCCTCATGAAGTGGATTTGGGAATTAAGATCAAATAATCTAATGATGAGTTAATATTAAAATAAAAGGGGCATTAGTGATAGTCCAAGATTAGTAAACACTAACTAAAAAGCACTTTTGACATGTTTTATTAAATTGTACTATAGTCTGCTATTTTGTCCACAATCCAAGCACCAAACCCTTCATGTGTTTTACCATATTCTTCAGACTATTCTTTTGTGAAATGATTATCAAGAACTTGAAATCATAAGATGTCAGATAAAAAGTTCATTTACTTGTTTTGTTGTGCTGCTCTGTTACTGTTAATTTTGTGGGCTCTTCTCCCTCATCACATAGCTCTTGAGGAAGTAATGAATCTATGAAGCTAGAATTTAGGCGTAATTATCAAGAACTTGCTTTTTACACTTATATGTATATGGCTTGACCTGAAATATTGAGTTGTACCGAACACGCGAACCCATTGTTGGATCCGCGGCTAGGGTTGTAGGCTTGTAGCTAAGGGTAAGATTAAAATTATTTTTTATCTATATATATAATAGTAAATGTTCATTTTCTTATCTCCGCACTTTCCGCAATTATTTCAATTGGAGTTGCTATTTGGTAGTACTACTATGACAGTTTGCTTATGGAATAATCATGAAAATCCTAATGCCCACCAACATGTTCTCCTCATTATATTTTTGGCCCCCTCCATTAGCCAAAGAATTTAAGGCAACATGAGCATAGTATGACAACCATTCATATGAGTTTTTCCAGTAAATGACAAAAATGCCCCACTATTTCCTTTTTCTAAAGTGCCTTTTTTGCTAGTTGAATAGGATAGCACTTTGCCACTTTATTCTTAATTGATGTAATTCTCTTAGATATATTAAGACCACATACCTTGTCTCTCAACCCACAGGTTTGGTGCTTTTATATTCCTTTAGCCCTTTTCCAACTAGATTCTGATACCTTGCTTCATTTTGACTTCAGGAACAGTGCACTTTGTGTAGATCAAATAAGGATCAGCTAAAATAGCAGCTGTGTGTGGCCTAACGGTCATTGGAATTAGTGAAAGTCACGGGAAATCAAAATTTAGATTCCAGTAAGTACAAAAAATTCTAGATGATCTCTTTTCACTTGTCTAAGCATTGATGTAGGAAGTTATCTACTATATTTTCTAATGGAATATAACAGGTACCAGTGAAATAGTTGAGATGTGACAAGCTAGCCATTCACCACTATTATGAAAGAAAAGAAAAGGAGGATCTAAAAGGAGCAAAAGCACAATTGACTAACTTATTTTTAGACTAACAAACATTTCTCTGTTGTGCTTCTTTATAGGCCCACAGATATATAAATGAGGAAATACTCCATCCAAGCTTTTGACACACATACCAAATAGAAGGCTGAAAAGAAGACAGAAAGTGGAGGGGTTAGATTATATTATCATGAGCACTCAATTGAGTCCAAACAAATTTGATAATAGACATGCCAAAAGGATTTGTAAAAGGGTAACAAACTTAATATTTTATGCACTGTGACAAAGACAACTCATTGCAAATGAGTAATTGCAGAAAATAATATTAACCAAAAGAGTATGTAGCTGTCAAGAAATATCAAATCCGTACAATGAGCTGCTAGTTGTTGATCTGAGCTGGAAATGAGAGGATCCCCTTGTCGTGTCTTTCTTCTGTTTAAGATTCTCTGGTCCTAGAGATTTGATATCGATGGTTAGAGCACAACACGTGATATGTAAGTTTTCGTGATGTGATAAGTTTTGTAAGTCTCGTAACGAGCGCAACCCTCCTATTTAATTGTCATTTTTTAGTTTGGAACCCTGAATAGACTGTCAGTGATATAGCCATAGGAAGATGAGGATGACTTCTGTAGATATAACCTTGCTAAATGATTCCCCATCAGAAGCAGAGAGAGCAGAATATTGATACTTGTTTGATTCTAAACATTTGATTTGAGTTTTTTCTAAAAAATTGTAAATATCATTGCATTGCATATTTAAGTAAGGGCGTCAAGGAAATATTCGGAAGCTGGAGGAGCTATCAAGACTCGGCAATTACCTTCTACCACACATCAAAATTTTCTATTATTAATTCATTTTATAATGACTGGAGCTTGAATTAAATTAGAGAGCCATATAGGAATTCTACTTTGTCATGCCGACAAAACACTGATATTTAAGTGAAAAAGAATAAAAATACATGTCCATTGTTCATCGAGTTTAAACTATGCACCAGTTGACCCTTAGAGATTTCTTGGTTATTAATTAAGAAAACAAATCAGTTACTCTTCGTAGATATACTCACTGGGAAAGAAATCTGAAAAAGATAACAATTATGTGTGAGAAAAGAAAAAAGAAAAAGCAAAGTGATGATTGGTTGGATCATTTCTCCTATAAAGACTCGTTAAGTTGTTTGGTTGTACTAAAACTTAACTGAATTTTACCATAAAGCAAGGGAATTCCTGTTTTTTCTTTAGTCCACATGAAAGCAACTCGTCTAATATAACCTGTATAAAATTCCAGTTGATGTTGCAAGTCACGTAGAGAAAAGCAAAATTGTACTAGTTGATATTGACAGAAACACTATAAAAATACCGTCCAAAATTGTCATTCCATCCCAATACTTTTAATTAAGTAATAAAAGGTGCTCAAAAGTTGACAATGAAAGATACCTCTATGAATGCTCTTATATCTACAAGCAGGGAAAACATCAATACTTATTTGCTCTAAGCGAAAAAGCAATAAAATTACAGAAATGACTTTTGAGTGAACCGAAAGTAGAAGAAACAATTTCTATTAATGGAGATCAATGAATTACTACTAGTTTGGACTTTGGAGTTTCCAGACTCCTTGGAAGTACCACGAAACCATGCAATTATGTACTGACAGGGGAATAAATGTACACTGGCATTAGTTACTCATCATACTAAATACTCCCTCCCATCCATATTATATGGTATTTTAATTTTTTGTATTTGGTTAGAAATAAATAATCTTTTACATAATTAAGAAGGTATTACTTTTTTTTTTTCCAAATATATCTTTATTTAGATAAGTAAATTTTTACATAACGAAGAAATCATATTAAATTGTTATTGTTTAATTAAGGGTAATCTAGTGAAAACACTTCTTATTTTCTAGGGGTGAGTGATTTCTTAAGGGGCGTGTCTAAGCTAAACACGCCATATAATATGAATCGGATGGAGTAGTACAAACCGAGGTAAATAGAGCTTATGTACTTTGGATTTAACTGAACCCAAAGATTTTCAACATGTTATATAGATATATAGTGAAAAGTCACTAAAATTTAGTACTCCCACCAATTCATTTCATGTGTAGTAATTTGATTGGATTTTTGAAGTTAAGAAATTGAGGGAGACATTTGAGTTCTTATGGTCTTAAATTAAAAAAGTGTATAATGTACCAAAATATCCTTTGCATCTTAATTGTAATCTTAAGCATGTCACATGAGATGTTGAAATTAGAAAATTACTAAATCGAAAGTGACATTCTTTTCTTAAACAGACTTTATAGAAAAGTAAGACAATATTAAAATAGAGGGAGTAACAAATATTAAATTATAAAGTCATAATTAAAAATTATAATGAGTTTAGTGTTAAAAATTTAAAAATTGAACAATCAAGTTTAGCTTTTGGTTCAGCCTCTGAGTATAGATTACATTGAGTTGACTGCTAGTCCGCTTAAAAAAAAACAAACAAAAAATATCATGTATAAATATATACTTGATCACATGCCCGAAATTAAGATTTGTTTGGCCATAGATTTTGGGAGCATATTTTGAAGATTTGTTTTCAAATTTTTGTTTGGCCATAAAATTTTGATAGATTTTGAAAACAAATCTTCAAATTCTCAAATTCTGGCTCAAATCTGTTTTTGGGTCAAGATCTATGTTTTGGCTTTTTCAAAACTTTTAAAAACTACACCAAACTTTTATATTTTATATATAAAAAAAAAAAAAAAAAAACCTCTATTTATGACCCAATTAATCCTATCTACCATGTTCCTCCATTAAAGTCGTATCTACCATGTTTAAAGCAGTCTCTTCTATAAAGTGAAGATTGTTCGTACAATGTGGAAAATTATATTAAAGAATAGCTAATTACTACCACTGTTTGTTTTTTTTTCTTGCACAGATGGATCTTGCTATTGTAATTTGAATTGTAGCTTGTAAGTGTGTTATTAGCAATTATTATTAAAATAGTTGCATAATTTGAAATTAGCAAGTATGTATGTTTTGTATGGTTAGATATTCTTGGTAGATATGTTTTGTATGGTTGGGTATTCTTGATAGTTTTTAGAAGTTATGAGTATAAATAATTTCATGTTTTCCAAAATTAAAAGTGAAATATGTTTTGAAAAATTATGGCCAAACACATTTACAAAACTTGAAAAATTTCACCCAAGTCAAGTTTTTCAATTTTTTTTTTTTTTTTTTTTTTTGGGAATCTATTCTCAAATGCTAGCTGAGAAGAACAAATGAGAACAGACATAAATTTGCTAGCAGAGGAAAGGAACTTCTTTTGTCTATTAATTTCTCTCTTTTACTTGCCTTTCCCAAATTATGGCTCCCTTTTCATTCATTAGTGCTCCAAAAAGAAAAAGAAAAGGAACTTAATTGGCTTAGAAATTTCCAGAAAAAGGGATGATTGAGACTTGAAAGAAAAAACTAACAACTCATAGTATGTCCATTGACTCCTGTCATATCACTAACCACTTAGCCCATCAAGAGTCCGGAACTTAAATGACCCAATAAAAAATGAATTGAATCAAAATATCCCACGAAAAAAAAAAAGTTATTAAAGTACCTTTAACGCATATTTTCTATGCGTTATGTAAAAATGTGTTAACGTTACCCGTTTACATCCGTTACCTAAGCTTTTAAAAAAATTAAAAAACATAAAAAATAAAAACATTACATAACGCAGCATTCGCTATGCTGAGTACTTTAAGAATAGATTGTGTTATGATAATTAACCAAACTTGTCTACTTCTATTCTAACTTTCACTTTTTTGGTTTTACTTTTAATATCCTATAGAATTTTGTTAAATTTAATATTCTAAATATTAGTTAAAGTTTTAAATGTTACTACAGCTTTATCCAACATTGAAATATATTTTCAAGAAAAATTTTAATTTTCAAAGGGAATAAAAGGCGATCAACATTTTGAGGATATTTTTGTCGTTCAATATTTAGCGTTTCAACATTCATGTTAATTAATTTTAGAATTTTTATAAAATAAAAGAAAGTAAGACACTTAAATTGGTGTGGAGGGATATTATTTTTCTTAAGCATAAGCTAAATCTTATATATATATATTTTAAAATAATTATAATTATTTTCTATAAAAGAAAGTAATACACTTAAATTGATACCGAAGAGATATTGTTGTTCCTAAGCATAAGCTAGGTATTATATTTTTGTTGTCTTAGAAATGATTATAATTATTTATAAATACTATATTTTCCTTAAAATATAATTATAATTATTTTCTAAAAAAAAAAGTAAGACACTTGAATTGATACGAAGGGGATATTATCTTTCGTAAGCATGATCTAAGTCTTATATTTTTGGTTCTTAGAAAATGATTATGATTATTTTTTTTTTTAAATGTAAGACACTTAAATTGATACGAATATTATATTATTTTCTTAAGCATAAGCTAAAACTTACATGTTTGGTTATCTTAAAAAATAATTATAATTATTTTTTATAAGAAAAGTAAGACACTTAAATTGACACTGAGAGATATTATTTTTTCGAAGCATATGCTAAGACGGATATTGTTTTTCCGCTTATGCTAAGTGTTATATTTTTTCTTGTCTTAGAAAATGATTATAATTATTTTACGAATATTATTTTTGGTTGCCTTAAAAAATAATTATAATTATTTTCTAAAAAAAGAAAGTAAGACACTTAATTTGATACGAAGGGGATATTATTTTTCGTAAGCATAAGCTATGTCTTATATTTTTGGTTCTCTTAGAAAATGATTAGTGTCTTACTTTCTTACGAAAATATAACAACAAAAAAATAATACTTAGCTGATTCTTTGAAAAAATAATATATCTCGGTGTCAATTTAAGTGTCTTACTTTTCTTATAAAAAATAATTATAATTATTTTTTAAGATAACCAAACATGTAAGTTTTAGCTTATGCTTAAGAAAATAATATCATCTTCGTATCAATTTAAGTGTCTTACATTTTTTTTTTAAATAATCATAATCATTTTCTAAGACAACCAAAAATATAAGACTTAGATCATGCTTATGAAAGATAATATCCCCTTCGTATCAATTTAAGTGTCTTAATTTTCTTTTTAGAAAATAATTATAATTATATTTTAAGGCAACCGAAAATATAGTATTTATAAATAATTATAATCATTTCTAAGAAAACAAAAATAGAATACCTAGCTTATGCTTAGGAACAATAATATCTCTTCGGTATCAATTTAAGTGTATTACTTTCTTTTATAGAAAATAATGATAATTATTTTAAAAATATATACTTATATATAAGATTTAGCTTATGCTTAAGAAAAATAATATCCCCTCCACACCAATTTAAGTGTCTTACTTTCTTTTATTTTATAAAAAATTCTAAAATTAATTAACATGAATGTTGAAACGCTAAATATTGAACGACAAAAATATCCTCAAAATGTTGATCGCCTTTTATGCCCTTTGAAAATTAATTTTTTTCTTGAAAATGTATTTCAATGTTGGATAAAACTGTAGTAACATTTAAAACTTTAACTTAATATTTAGAATATTAAATTTAACAAAATTCTATAGGATATTAGAAGTAAAACTAAAAAAGTGAAAGTTAGAATAGAAGTAGACAAGTTTGCTTAATTATCATAACACAATCTATTCTTAAAGCTCTCAGCATAGCGCAGCAAAATGCTGCGTTATGTAATTTTTTTCAAAATGCTACGTTATGTAATTTTTTTTTCTTTTTTTTTTTTTTTTTTATTTTTTAAAAGCTCGGTAGCATTTTTTTTTGTAATGTATGTAAATGTGCAACGTTAACACATTTTTACATAAAGCATAAAAAACATGCGTTAAAGGTACTTTGGTAGCATTTTTTTTTGTGGGATATTTTGGTTCAATTCGTTTTTTATTGGGTCATTTAGGTTCCGGACTCGCCCATCAAAACCTACACTAAGATAGAAAAAGTGATTGTAGTCAAACTTATAAATTTATACTTGTTCACGTCCTCCTAATGTTGCTATAGCAACAGAGGTCTAATTAATGTTGCTTAACTCGTTCAGCAATTATAGGATCACTTACCACCCAGGGTATAGTGAGATAGTTGGAAATTGTCCACTCTTAATTAATACTCCCTCAGTCCCATATTAGTTGTCCTGTTTCGCTTTTTGAGAGTCAAGTTGACTAATTTTTAGAGCTAAATTGATTAGATCACTTCAATATTTTGAAATTATAATTTAGATATTCAAAAACTACACGAAAAGTATTGCAAATTGCAATTCTTCTCATATTAATATGGTGAAGAAATATATCTCAAAATGTTGGTCAAAATTTATATAGTTTGAGTTTTAAAAAAGAAAAGTGGACAAGTAATATGACACGGATCAATTGAATATAAAATGCTCAATTCTAAGACTTTCTTGGGAACCCAAGCGAGCCACATAGAGCATTCGAACCCCAGCTAAAATAAAATTGTAGGAAAAAAACACAAAATCGTTTTTTACAAATGGTTAAAATTATTTTTTATGTATATATAAAGAGATGTCGAACCCCCTTGTGTAACAATGTCTTCGATATGTTTACTTTTTTATATTTTCAACCCCCTCGACGGAATCCCGACTCCGCTAACACTCGCACTACCAGGAGTAAGATGCTATAGGTTTGAGTCCTAAGAATAGACAACTTCTTGATAAAAAGGAACATTATACCCTCATGGAAATTTGGCATCGTATCACAACCTACCCTAATAAAATGGCATAAAAAACACAACTTATGGAAATTGGCGTCTGATAGCTCACATTCATGTTTTAAATTTATAACCAAACTAGGTTATCCGACAATCTAGCTCAAACTAGCGCCTACTCTCTCTCTCTTCGGATTGTTCCTTCAATTTCTCTCCAATCGTTATCATTATACTCGTATGATAAACGCTCTTTTGAGGTTGTAATCTTCAATATTTTTATGGGGTTTTCAGAGTTTTGGTTGCTGAAATCGTAAAACTTTCGATATGATGCTATTTGGCTTTATTGGAAACATTTTAAGTAGTTTAAATATCAATTTTGGAGGCACTTGAAAATAATTTGAGACAAATTTGAGATGATTTTCAAATTTAAAACTCGAGGTATGATTCTATTCGTGAATCTCCCATGTTTATATATGTCACTTTCTATCACCCCCGTACATCTGTTTATCTCCTCTATATAACGTTTATCAATAAAAATATGATACCAATCCGTGTATATCACCCATATATCTGTATCTCTCATGTATATCACGGATAACAATGAAATTCTTCGTGTAATATATACTGATATACATTATATACATATGTCTCATTGACATGAACCTTCTAAACTCGTGATATGGAATATCTTCTGCAATCTATTTCGTTTGGATGCAAGTTCCTCAAATTTTTCTGGAGGGTACTTCTATAATTGTTAATTTCGAAATATGAAAATTGATACTCAGCTTGCATAATTTTTAAGGTCTTTAATGGCAGAATCAAATTTACCTTATTCGATTGTTTCTAGAATTAGAGGTTTTATGTTTTTTAGTGTATTGGATGACCGTATACGTTACTATTTTAGCTGGAATACATATTTGAAGCGTGGAATCAGGAGGAGAATCTTCTGCTCCAATTATCTCGCCTGTTTTGGTGAGATTTGGCTATACAATGTCAATTTTTTTAGGCTCTAATTGCTAAGTTTAAATTTTTGGCCAAAATATGTGAATAGTGTTGGCCTGTTGGGTATATTGTATACAGATGCCAATGTTTCTATCCTCTTGGTGAGCCCACCTAATGTGAATTTGGATTAGTCGATCAATTGAATTGCAAATACCAAATGCTCAATTCTAAGACTTTCTTGGGAACCCAAGTACACATCCATTTCCTTCCTAAGCTAGAACTGGCCCTTTGTTTTTTTTGTTTTTTGGTCAGCAATAACATACTTTAAACTGAATGAATGATCAGCTAAAATAAAATTGTAGGAAAGTGATGAAATTAGCCTAAATCAAGCTGCAATATCATTTTAAGAAAGTGTCTTAAGTGAATATTGAGAATAATGAAAAACATTAATGTGCACTTACCAACCAGAAACTTGTTATTTCATTTGTTATCCATTACTCTTAGAGATAAAAATCAAAAGTAAAGTGTGTAATAAACTAAACAAAATATCAAAACCCACCATTTTTTACGTTTCAAAACTTTTGTAAAGCTTAAAGAAATTAGTTAAGACAACATATGTAGTTGGGCGTATTATTGGTTACTCTCTCTCTCTCATTTTATGTGGCACACTTTTCATTTTAATTTATCATAAAAAAAAATGTTACATTTTTATATTTTGAAACCGTTTAACTTTAAATTTCTCATCTTAACATTAATGAGATATTTTATGGTCACATAAATATTTTGACTTGTTTTAGATAGATATTACTTGTTTCTTCTTTAATTTCTGTCTTAAACTCTATGCCGAGTAAACAGTGATATATAAATTTGAAAAGAACAGAGTATTTTCAAACGATTGGAAATATCAAAAGTAAAATACTTGATAACATGTAGAGTATTCTACTCCACAACCAGAAAATAGCCTTTGAAATTCTTCCAGCCTACATATGAAACTAAATCTTATGTCATGTTGAATAATAATAATAATAATAATAATAATGTGAAATTTTAATTTGTAGCCCATCTGAATTATATCTTACTTATAAGTTACAACCTATTTGGGTTTTTCCGGGTGTAAAGTTTCTAAGAGACAAACAAAGGAGTTTGATACTAATGGTAAAGTAATAACCATTTCTGGTTATTAAATCATAATTTTGGGTGGGCATTTTACTTCTCTCAAGTAGTATTCACAAATGAATATGTTAAAAACCATCAAAATATATAAATAATAGAAGTTTCATGGTTAGTAGCTAGGAAATCAAGTCAAGTTGCAAGATATTTACCATAACGGCTAAGCTTGCTCCAATATAGCTCATTCTTTTTCTTTTTTGGTTTAACAGTGACTGAACACTTGCCACCAAGGCTTTGGTTCGATTGTAAGGACAAAGCACATAATATCTGAGTTAGTTGCACGACACATGTTCAAATTCTGTAATTCTATTTCAGAAAAAACACGTTAGTATCATAAGTCACATAAATCAAAAATAGATGAAAGAAAGATGTAAACTCAAAGAATCCTTACTCCTCAATGCTTTAGCCTTCCTTTTGATTTTTGTAGGTCAAAGTCCCTTGAAAAATATAGTTTGCGTGTAGTGTGTCGGAATGCACTTCGACGAAAACACTCTTAACAAAAATAATCTCGGACTAGGGAGAAATTGCACAAACACGGTGTCAGTGTGGCCACAATGTGTGGCGTGTTTTGTCAAGCCGCATCTTTAGAGAGTAACTTTCTCAGACATGGCTACTTTTCATATTTTGGAGGCCAAACCCATCGGGAGCCACCTAAGTCTTCCGCATCTTTCACTTAAACCCTTCAAGTACGCCCTTTTCCATTTAGACATCCGAACTCGAATTAAAATGTGTTATTAGACACCTTTTGCGAGGTGCTGCATGTGCGTGTCCTTCACATTTTTTGGAGCGTGAAAGAGAATAATTTTGTGTGTTTTTTTTTTTTTTCCTCCTTCATCTTCTTCCTCCCTCCTACCACTTTCTTCACCATATCCAACATATCTCTCAAAGCCACCAAATGGGCCACAAAAACCACAAGGATTCTCAAGATTCTTGCAATTTCAACTCAATTTCTTCCTCCTCTAAATCTCCCACAAGAATCACTAAATCTCCATCCTTCTAATTGAGACCCAATTGGGTTAAGAATTCAAAATATTGAGACAAACTCCACAATCTCTAGCTCCAAATTGTTGGTGGCACATGTAGATGCAGTGATCTTATATAAAGAGGATGGAGCCGTCGAAATCACTCTTTCAAGAAAATATTATCTCCGTTTCCATGGCCACCACTATATTCAAGAAATGAAACTCAATTAAAGAGAAAACATAATATTATCTCTGTTTCCATGGCCACCACTATATTCAAGAAATGAAACCAGTTAAAGAGAAAACATAATTTCACCTTTCCATAATTCAAAATCAATTGAAGGAGCTGTCAAAATCACTGTTTTGTTAGTTTGGATTGAATGTAGCATATCTCCATTGAAGAAGAAAGCTGAAGCCGCCATTGTTGAAGCTCAAAGCTTCCAATATGAATTTTCGGGTTGCCTCAAACGGGCTCCATTTTCAGTGGGTGATATCTCAAAAGAACCGGAACGTCGAGAGGAGTTCGAATCCGAAATTTGGTGCTATTTGGTTGAGATTTGAGGAACTCGCCATTAACGTAACTTAAAGCTTCAAATTCGAAAATCAAATTTCCGAATTGGAGAACTGCAAAAATAAAAAAATAATGAAATGGGGGCTATAGATTAGTGCCAAATTTTGAATTATATGCTTCCAAAATGGATCAAAATCTAATGAAAACAAAAAAATAAAAATGGAGCCATTAGAAGAAAAAAAATGGTGCTCAGCAGTAGTAGAGTAGAAACGGGGAAGGAGGGGTGGGGTAGGGTAGGTGGGGAGGGTTTAGAAAAGTAGGTAATTTATTTATTTATTTTGGTGAAAAATAATTTTTCCTTTTCTTTTTTCTTGTAATTGATTTTTAAATTATTATTTTACACCCAATTGCCACATGTCCTATTTTAATTAGTCACCCTGCCACGTCATTCGCGAGTGGATGACACTCATTTTGCAATTTTAGCTGATTGCGAAAAAAGTGTCTAAATGAAACACCAGTTTCACTTGGATGTCTAAATGGAATAAAGGTCACTTGAAAAGAATCCACGACGACCAGATTTTGGCGATGGGTTTGGCCTTTTTTGGACTTCTCTTCATGTGCACTTTGGTGTTCGGGTCCAGACTCGATCCATTTTATTTCTTGGGCTTGTACTTAGACTTCAAAGTCCGCTTTCATGCGTTTAAGCTTCAATTTCTCCTCTTCGCACAAAATCATCTCCTAAATAGTAAAGCACATATTTTAAATATAGGATCAAACAATTCAACTTAAATACAAGTAAAGCGATCAAAATACAAGACATAATATAGCTAAAAAATGCATTTTTAGTTGAGTATCTAATCACGATTGTGAATAAGGATATTTGGGAAATAAAAATCAACTTTCGTGATTTAGTGATTGTTTCGCCATTTTAGGGTTTTAGTGATTGTTTCGCCATTTTAGGGTGTTGAAGCTAGACCAAGAGAGATTTTGTGCAAGGAACTTGACTAAACACTCTCTTATGATTATATTACAATTACCCATTGAAGTTGAGCCCTTAAACATGGAATTCAACGTGCAATTTGAGAAATTATGAACTAAGCCCTAAAAGTAGATTATTGACTTTGAAATAGTAATAGAACTTGAATTAATGAAATATAATTATAGAATTGCACCCGCAGGTTATGGGTAACCCGACGATGTAAATTAATTCAGGATATGACCGTGTGGAATCGGGGTTGACTTTTATTTAGACCACGTATTAAAATTTTATTAGATTTATTTGACTCCGTTAAGTATTCTTTTGGTTAATTTGAGCTGTTTGGACACATTCGGGCGTCAAAAGGCAACCTTGAAGGGCTAAAGCTTACTTGAATCCAGGTAAGCTAAGACTTTGACTTCAATAGGAAAAAATTTTCGGACTAAATTTGTTCTATATGCTTTCTAAATGCAGGGGTGCATTTATTTTTGCATGTTGATGACTTATGTCTATCTACAGTGATGCAAGATTAAGAACGAAAATGCAATAAAAAGGGCAAGAAAAGAAAAGGATAGATAATTTGACACAAGTTAATACCTAATTTAGCAATCAAAGTTATAGAAAACTAAGACCTCCAAATTAAAAACAAAAGAAACACCAAATTCCTAGGAAGACCTCAAGGGATTTGACTCCCAAGCAACCTTTCCTCTCAACAATTACACAATCAATGGCTTCACAAGCTCTCAACTCTCAAGAGTTTTACAATAGCAAATATCAATTTTCAAAATAGTCTAAGTCTTCCAAATGAAAGAAACTACTATTTATACTAAAACTCAAAAGAAGACAACTACATTATTATACTTCTACCCTTAATGAAGTAAGGGCCTTGTTTGGGTGTCTTCTTTTGGCAAAAGAACTTGAAATTGCAAATCTTCAAGTAATAGCCACATTGCAAGCATGACCATCTTCAACACTCTTCTCCAAACCATCCTCTCATGCTATCATGAACACTTGGAATCCCCGGGAAGGCTCTAGCATGTATTCAAGTTTGTCCCTCCTCACGAACAATGCTTGCATAGCTTGAAGTTCCCTCGCTTGGCTCCTTGTAAAAGGCCTTGATGCCACTCGGATTGTATCATACATGCTAGAAAAACATTACTTATTTGATGTGCACTGTGTTATTCCATTATTGTTTTGAGCTTTTGATTTATAATTATTGTAGAGGTGTGGGGTGGAAATAAGGGACCGTGAGAGTCCGATTTGACACAGTGATGATGATTATTGAGAGTCAAATTTGATACAAAGATAGGACTATTGAGATTTTGATTTGGTGCATGGATACGAAGACTATTGAGAGTCTGGTTGTAA
Source organism: Lycium ferocissimum (assembly GCF_029784015.1). Taxonomy (NCBI): domain Eukaryota; kingdom Viridiplantae; phylum Streptophyta; class Magnoliopsida; order Solanales; family Solanaceae; genus Lycium; species Lycium ferocissimum. The sequence goes on along the minus strand of NC_081346.1, from coordinate 61,648,954 downwards.
CATTGTGATTTGAGGATTATTGAGTTACACGATAATTGATACGATCGTGTTATGTGCATAGATACCGATTTGTCCCTCGTGAGCCACCGACATGGTATCTTCTTTGCGGTGTACATGCTGATTTTGTTGTGCATTTTCTATGTTGAGTCAGTTTGGTTATGATTTGATTTGAAAAAACTAGTCCTGATTCTAGTGAGGTGGTTGGTGTGTTTGTTGGTTTGGGCACCTGATAAAATGTCGGGATTGATAAAGTTTGAATCTTTACTGCACTTCTTAATTGATAATTGTTTTGTGGTTACTTGTTTTAGCTGTTTACACGTCTCTTATGCTTTAATTGCTATAGTGACGGATTGAGTTGTTTAAACTATAAATTGTGTACTTCTTTGCTGTTCTCTCCTGATTTATTGTACAAATTAAAGAAAATTGAATATTTTCATGTTACACTCGTGACTACTCTTTTGGAAGTGGTCTATGATACTTGCCGAGTACTCCCCGTACTCAATCCTTCTCTTGTTCTACTTTGTGTGTGTAGGATCAAAATCAAAGCATTTTTACTAGCTTCATCCGTAGTAGTGTGGCGGCTTCCTATTAACCTATTTTTACTATTCTTTTATTTCAAACAATATTCCCTTATATTTCAGACTTAATTTGTACCTTATCTTAGTTTCATGACTTGTGACACTGAATCTTGATTTAGGATTGTTAGTCGTTCTGTACTTCTGTTGTGTTCTTGATAGTTTCATTTATGCTATGATTTTTGTTTGTACTTTTATAACTCCCTTGAATTGTTATCCTGTTCTTTTATTAGATTATGGTTCGTGTGATGAGGGAATAATCAAGTGTCATCACGATTTAGGAAAATTAGATCATGACATGCTCATAAACAGCCCATAAATATCATTGAAAATGTTTAGAACTACCTCTTGAATAGACCATAAATTTTTTCCTCTTGTAGAGTTCCTTAATGATTCTTGAAATCCAGGTAATTCAATGATAATTAGGACTAATTAATGATGTTAATCACCTATAGTTAACCTAATATACTTCATAAAGTTTACATTTTCAAGCTTGGTTGAAGCCTAGATCAATTTTTGGAAGAGAGCTCCTAAAGACTTAGTCAATTTTTCGGACAAAATGCCACTGCCCAACTTGGGTGTGTCTATATATATATATATATATATATATATAGACAGAAGTATCACATGTCGAGTGTGCGTCGCACGCCCTACCACATGCACGTGCTCTATTCTCCTTGCGTGATAATGCGCGTGGGCAGAGACGAATTTATGTAGAAAAATTGGATCACGTGTCATGGTTATTCGACTAAACTCGATATGTTACATGTATAATTCTGAAAATATGTCTAATATTAATTGAAGGAACACATGGTCAAACCAAGTTGAATGGAGCATTGGTTAGGGGCTAGGTTTAATTGCTCAAGGTCGGGGGATCGAACACGACTTGCTCCACTTTTTTATTTTTTGTTTTATTTCTAAAGCAGCCTTTAACTTTCCTTTTTATTGTTTTAATTACATAGGGGGTAGAGGAACTTGGGAAGGGGATTACAACGTGGGGATTCGAATCCTCACCAATAAGGTAAAAGTTTATGTAGCCAACCAACTAAGTTACTAGATCCATATTTCAACTTTCCTTTTTATATTCTTTCTAAACCTTTTTTCTTCTTTAGTCCTAATTACTCAAAAGGCAAAAACGTTTTCCTTTTTTATATTATTTCTAATTTTTTAAAATTTATTTCTAATTACCCAAAAGGCAAAAGAAATGTACTTAAAAGTAATGGTCAACCCACTCTCTCGAAACTCTGGATTCGCCTCTGGAGTGGAGTGCCCCACATACGCCAGTAATCTTATATATATATATATATATATATTTTTTTTTTTTTTTTTTTCATGCTAGTGTGTAGCATTTTTTGCATGTAAAATGATAATTTTCTATATTCGTTAGTGCACTTTAAAGTATTAAACTTAATCGAAATTTTCAGGATGCTACATCTTCATTATTGTTCATCTGAACCATAATGGTGGCAGAGGAAGAAGGGAAGACATTTTACCTTTATGAAAGGCACAATATCTCTTCTATATCCATTTTTTTTACCTATTTGTCCATACATTTGTCCACTCTTTCAATTTTATATTTGAAATATCGAACTTGAAGTTTGAAGTTTGAAAAACTGGTTTTAGGAATTTTTCGAGTTTTCACAAAACTTCAATTATATTTTCATGTCCAAACAAAACTTTAACTTAACTTCAAATAGTACTTTTTAAATCCATCAATTCATGTAATGTCTACTAAAGGTTTCAAACAAGAAAATTGAGTGACATATGATTATTTTGGTTCCTTGTTGTGCCCACAAACGATTTATGGATATTCCTCAATGTCCCGGCTATTCACGGAAAGTGAGAAGCAGATGATTAATCATCTAGCTCAGGAAGAAATCGAAGAATTTCGGCTTAACAATAAAAGAATGGGGAAAGAACATGCACGCCTGCTAAAACCAAAATAATTACCCACCCATACCCTCATTACTTTCTTACCCCCAGAAAAAATCAAAACTATTTACCCGAGATGCCCCCCAAATTATGATACCATCATGATATATAAATATACTGAGATGGTATTATGGATGATCATGTTCATTTATTCAAAAAGACACACTTTTCTCGAAAAAAACCTCTATGATACCATCATCTTAAATACATACTCCGTATATTGTAATGAGATCATGGAGGACTGCTTTAGTCCTTCATTGAGACACTCCTCAGGACCATGGTTACCATCACGATATATAAATATTCGGCGACAATATCATGGAGGAAGGGTTTTGGGCGAGGAGGTATATCGGGTAAATAGTTTTGGGCGAGCGGGTACGTCAGGTAAGTAGTTTAGGAGGGGCATGAGGCGGGTAATTATTTTACATTTTAAGGGTATTTGGCTTAGTTTTCCTAATAATTGACTATTAAGTAAGTACCAGTTAGCCCACTAAATGGCAAGAAATGTCTCAACTTCCTCTTATTAGTCATCTTTGACAATTTAAGTTCAAATATTGGTGAATTATAGCCAACTGCACAAATTGACGCATCTGCATAGGCTTCTTTATCAACAATACCAAATTCGCTACTCAAAACCAATCAACTGAGAATTCAAATTCTCTCTTTTTTTTTTCTTTTTTTTTCTTTTCTTGTTAATAGCTCGAAATTTCAATCCAACCCGCTAATCAACGTTGTCAACTTCGGATTTAAGTTTCTAGGCAGGTATCTAGATCCAACAACCTCACCCTAATAATAAGGAATTTTTGTTTTCACACATACTTGCAACCTAGCAACCAAATATGTGATAATGAAGAACGTATTTGGGAAGAAGAACTTTAAGAAGGGCCTGACAACACTATTAAAGACCATTGAAGTTTTTGATATGCGTTATTGTGATTTGGTTCGATTAGGTGATATTGAGTTTTATTGAAAACATATTAATGAGCTTGAATATAAATTGTGGAGGATTATGGAGATGATTTGAGGCGAATTTGAGCTGATTTTTTCATATTGAAAACTCGAGGTTAAAGACGGTTCCATCTATGTATTCATGTATATCCATATATATCTCCATGTATATCGACATATAACATCCATTATATATGTTTATCTCTTGTATATCTATGTATATGCATGAAAAGATGTTCGAGGTCTAGGTTAATATACACGATATACAATGTAATATACACATGTGAATGTGACGTATTCATATATGAATTTGATTCCTTGCAAGTCCAAATTACTTTCAATCTTCCACAAGCTTTTTAACCTCATCCAAGTATTTCCAACCACACCTACTCAAAAATATATAGAAAAATATTTTTAGATGAGAAGATAGAATTAATCTTGGTCTTTAGGCAGCGAGACAAAGTAGAGGGGATGGAGCTTCTACGGTAGGTCACGACCGCCAAGCCTGGTCGAGATGATAGTTGGATTGTTGGCTTAGATGCATTGTTTAGTTCTAATTTGGTGTCAATAACTGCTAGGATCAGTATATATGTCTCAATGCCCCTAAAATGTATTAGCATATCTGATTATGCACTGCTCTTATGTAGCACACATTTTGACTTACCTAATCACCAATCAAACTATGATATATTATTATTAATGAAATAGAACAAGCCATGTAGATGTGTTACAAAAGGGAATAATTTAAGGCTCCAAAATTTTGTCTATTTCTTCGAAATTCACATGCAATGTATGGGGCATGTAAGTCCAATATACAATGAAACTTTATTATTTTCACCATTGACAGTGACATGTAGGAAAAATCTTTAATGAATCATCTAAGTCGATTAATAATCTAGTCACCACATACACTGCATTTTATGCTAATTTTGTCCTGCTCTGTTTTGACTAGAAACTTCCTAGAATCCATGCAAATGCAAGTACTGTATCTACTTCCTAACAAACTACCTGACGTTTCTTTTCTTTTCTGTTTTTCTTCGAAAATTTGTAGTTCGTTTGGTACACAATACTAAAATAGTACTACTTTTAGTGAGGAAAAAAGATCAAACTTCCCTGATAGTATTAGAAATTGAGCAATTTTTTTGTCATTCCGTAGGAAATAAACCAAGAGCAGGAAACCTAAGTCGTTTAGGATTTAGTTTATTTAATTCATGTTTAGTTAGGATTTATTTATCAAATTCATATTGGAATAGGTTTTTCTAGTCCTAGTCTATTTTAGTTTCTACTAGTATAAATAGGGATACTATGTCACATATTTTATTGTAGTGAGATTCAAGAGTTTTGAGTTATTAAGTAAAGTCTCCTACCTTCTCTCTTTAGTTTGATAAATTTCTTCTATATAGCCATTGTTGAGTCTTTCACGTGTGCTTATATTATTCCTTTGAGTATTTTATTTCCTTCAAATTGGTATCAGAGCCTGTGTGAGATCCGACACATATAAAAGAATATGGATATTCCATATTTACCAAATTGTCCCGTTTTTGTGTTTGATAGCAAAAAAAATTTTGAAAGTTGGTATCAACAGATGAAGAATGTTGGACTATGGTCCATTATTGATACAGGGTTTGTGGAAACCCCAGAAGGCACAACATTGACCTATGAAGTAGCTAAAGAATTGGAGAAAAATAGACAATTGGATTATAAGGCACGTTTCTACCTTGACAAAGAAGGTCGAACTGCATGTATACAATAAATTTTTACATGCAAAGTCGACAAAGGAGGCTTGAAAATTTTTGGTGAATTCACATTGAGGTTCTGTAGACGTAAGGAAAGTCAAATTGCAAAAGCTTAGAAAACAATACGAGGTGGCCCATATGAAACCTACAGAGTCTGTCAAAGAATTCTTTACAAGAGTTATTGATATTATCAACGATATGACGACTAATGGAGAAGCATTAGACCAAGTTAAAGTTGCTGAAAAAATATTGCGGCCCTTGAGTATAAAATTTCACACTAAGAAGACGGTTCTTGAGACAACCAAAGATCGTAGCACTTTGACACTTGATGATTTAGAAGGTGAACCGGTATATGAGATGTCCCTGAATCAACAAACAACTGAAACAGTTGATGAGGCATTGCGAGCAAAGGTGAATCAACCTAAAGAAAAAGAAGAAACATCAAATCTGGCTGAAACAAATCAAAGAGGTCACAATTTCAGAGCTAGAGGACGAGGTGGTAGAGGTGATTATCGAGGCCGTGGTAGAGGCAATTCTTCCTATCAACAGAGAAATGATAATAATTTCAGGAGGGAACAAAGAGTAATCAAAATTTTCAAAGACGTGATAAATCAAATGTTTAGTGTTATAATTGTGCAAAATATGGACATTATCAACGTGATTATTGGTACAATGAATCTGAAAATAAGGAAGAACATGCAAAGATGGCTGAACATTATGAAGATAAACAAGAGACATTATTGTTTTCTAGCTCCGCGATGAAGAAAATAAAGGGAATGAATGGTTTATTGATTAAGTTGTAGCAATCGTATGTCCGGAAATAAGGAATTATTTGTTGATCCGGATGATTCATTTAAAGCTACGGTAAGACTTGGCAATAATGCAAAGGTGCCTCTTTGTTGGAAGGGGAAAAATTCCAATTACTTCGAAAAATGGATCTTCTCATTTTATATCTGAGGTATATTATGTTTCGAGTCTTCAACACAATTTATTGAGTTTGGGCAACTAACAAAAAAAGGTTATGATTTGCGTTTTAAGTACGGAAAATAATATCGTTTGTGGCCTCTTAAATCTCAATCGTGGTGATTTACCTTGATTTAATTATTCGTGAATTGTGATACTTAGGCATGTACGCTTTGGGCTTCGATTTTGGGAGTTTGATTGATAAAAATAGGACTAATTGCAAAAGATCGAATAAAAAATAGATAATTGAATAAAGATGAAGTTCTGAATCAAGAGGAACAAATAGCGCGTTTGTGGCCTCTTCATCTCAATCGTGTTGTGATTTACCTTGATTTAATTTTGCTCTATTTACGTGAATTGTGATGATACATGCAATAAATGAAGAAATTCAGGCTGTGGCATCTACGCTTTGAAAAGGCTTCGAATTTTGGGAGTTTGAATTTTCTTGCAAGAAAGAATTTGGTTGATGGTTTGCCTTTGTTGGAAAATCTATCTATTGATTTTCTTTCTTGAATGGTGTTCTTGAGGAAGAAGTGTATGAGTCTTGTATTTTGGGAAAGAAAGTACGTTATATGGGTTGAGAACCTTTTCAAAAAGGCAAAGCTTGGAGGGCTAATGCACCATTGGAGTTAATCCACTCCCAAACTAATTTATGATCCATGATTAGGAAGTTCTAGATTGAATCTCAAGAGGAACAAATAGCGCAAAGAGATGCAAGCAAGCAGAGACATCCAATCGCTACATAAAGACATCACCATTTACCGATTTATGGAGTCGCCTCGTCGAAGTCCGTTTGCAAGACTATGTTGTTGGTAATGATAATGACTTGTCCGATTTACGAAGATATTGTGAATTTTGCTCTATTTGGGGTAAGTGCGGTATTTTCTTGATCAAGTTGTTGCTTTTGAGGAAGTTGCGAAAGATGATTGTTGGATACATGCAATAAATGAAGAAATTCATGCTATTGAGAAAAATAAAACATGGGAATTAACTACTTTAGCACCTTCGAAAAGGCCAATTGGAGTCAAGTGGGTATACAATACGAAGGCCATGTACAAATCACCAAGAGTAGGAAACCTAAGTCGTTTAGGATTTAGAGAAGTTGATCGCTTTAAGAATAGATTTTTCAAGATTAGTTGTTAAAGGATACAATTTTATTGTAGTGAGATTCAAGAGTATTGAGCCTTATTTTCTTTAGTTTGATATTTATATATAACCATTGTTGAGTCTTTCACGCAATTACTTGATACAATTCGTATGATTATTTCTCTAATATATAGTAACCCTCGATATATATGCAATTAATAATTGTTGGAAAATCTATCAAATGGATGTGAAATCTACTCGCTTTGGAGCTTGAATGGTGTTCTTGAGGAAATGAAGTGTATGTTGGGGGACAAATTTGGACCTTCTCTCTTTTAGTATTGAATACGTAGCTAAGCATCCGGTTCCAGTATGTCAAAAAAGGTCAAGAAAATAAAGTTTACAAGTTGAATATATATATATTATAGTATTTATATATTGTAGGTATATTTACATATGAAACATAATTAAAGCTCCTAGAGCTTGGTATACTCGTATTGATTCTTATTTTATATATATGATAACATATATATAGTTATATACATATATACTCCATATACTTATATATATGCATACACTATATATACATCAAATATATATACAATATATGTATAACTTACATATATACTATATATACATTGTGTGTTTATATATATACTATATATATGATATATATGACTTATATGTATATACTTATATATAATCCCAATATACTAATATACTATATATACTTATTATATACTAAATATATGCCATGATATATATATATATATGAGATACATATATATATATATAACTTACATATACTTATATATATGACTATATATACTTATATATATGTATAACTCGGCATATATACTAAATATATGTTTCTCAATTATATAAGTATAATATATACTTATATACTCGTGTATAAAATATACTTAATATATATACTAAATATATGGTGATATTATATACTAATATATATATAATATATACAATATATATACTAAATATATGCCTTAATATATATACTATATATACTTACTATAAGTATATACTATATATACTTATATATGTTGAAGAAAATATTGAATATACTTATAAGTTATTCTAAAAATGTAAAAATATGAACACAAAAAAATAGAAGTAAGATGATTTTGTTGATGCTACATATTTTAGAAAATTGGTAGAATAATAAAATCAAGGTTGACTTGACTTCGGTCATGGAAATATCTTCACAAGACTAGCTATCAAATCTTCAATTTCTTCCTCTTCGACATTACTTATGGAGTTGGATTAATTAGAATGCACACTAGTACTTGCAAGCTAAAGACGGATAATGGAGTCGCCTCGTCAATCACACTTGCAAGCGTAAGAGAATTTTGAGATATATTCAAGGTACGCAATCTTCTTCCACCATGATGGCATATTTTATTCAAAGAATAATGATAGTAGTCTTGTTGGATTTTAAACCCGACAAGCGCTACTTTGAGAAGTGTAGGGCGTGATATGATGCAAAGAAAAAGTAAAAACTTCTTCGATATGCATTTTATTTGGGGTAAATTTGTATTTTTAGTTAAGACAGTTTTAAACAAGGATTTAAAAGGGAACCCAATTAAAAAAGCAACAAAAATACTTGTTGCTTTGTTTCAAAAATAGCCACTTGCCGGGTTTATGTTTACATGGCTCTAGCATTTCCGCTAAGTAGTGCTACACACAGCATTATGGTTGAGAAGGATGCATTATTATTTCTTCAACACAAGCAAGATAGTCCTACAAAAATATTTTGTGATAGCAAGTCCGTGATTGAGTTAACAAAGAATCTAGTTTTTTCCTAGTGGCCACACAAGCATTCTTAAACACTAATTCTTCCCCTATTACATTAAATATCACTTCATTCTGATTTGGTTCAAGGTAAGGAGACATTGATTATTGCAACTACATCTTAAGAACAAATATTTTTTAGAGGAGATGTTTTTTAAAAGACAAAGCCACTAAAATTGGAGTTGTTCATAAAGGTGAAGAAGATGCTAGGCATGGTCAAGTTTGAAGATCTTGGTTTAAGAGAGGCCATGTAGGAAATAACCAAGAGTAGGAAACCTAAGTCGTTTAGGATTTAGTTTATCTAATTCATGTCTAGTTAGGATTTATTTATCAAATCCATATTAGAATAGATTTTTCTAGTCCTAGTCTATTTTGGTTTCTAGTATTATAAATAGGGATGTTATGTTACATATTTTATTGTAGTGAGATTCAAGAGTTTTGAGTTATTAAGTAAAGCCTCCTAACTTCTCTCTTTAGTTTGATAAATTTCTTCTATATATAACCATTGTTGAGTCTTTCACGTGTGCTTATATTATTACTTTGAGTATTTTTATTCCCTTCACATTCGTTAAACTTTTCGTCTAATATATAGTAACCCTCGGTATATGAAACAATCTAAGTTTTTTCCTTAAGATGTGCAATAAAGCTCCAAGCCAAAGATAATTCTAAAAAGTCAAGGCGGCTAGATTGCAAATCGAGGGTTGCAAAATCACCAACTCCACACATAGAATCTACTCCTTTTATGTAATAAGACTTTGTGGCTAGTTATTGCAATAATTAAGAGCAAATATTAGAAAGATGGTTTGGTGTGAATTAAAATGAAAATGAAAGGGTATGAATGAGTCAAAAATATAACACAAAAAAATGGAGCAATTTCGAATAGTATGGGGGACAAATTTGGACCTTCTCTCTTTTAGTATTGAATACGTAGCTAAATTGAACAAAGTTTCTGAACATAAATATATTCTTCTAGCACATAATTAACTTAGGTGTGTGAAATATCTAAAGCACCCATCAGGATTGTGGTGTGTTGTGACTTTCTGTGGACTAGACTGTCCCCTGGAAGACGCTAAATACTGATAGTTCAATGACAATAATAGGAGCAAACCAATTAAAATTAGCCAACTCCCACTGTCTTCTTGCACTTTTCTCACTTTTCTATCTAAAAGGAATTGGACAAAAAAGAATTTTTTTTTTTTTAAAAAAAGACAGAAAAATGTGCAAGTTGTATAACAAACGTGATTAAATAAAAGTCAATACTCCGATAGTTCATGAGAATTATCCCAACAGTAATCGTTAGCTCCAAAAATTGACCATGTTTATCCTAGCATGCCAAAGAATAGAAAATATTAGACTGCTCTTAGCTTTTGTCTACGTACATGCAACTATGACATTTCAAAAATAACTTTCGTGGGTGCTGATAAAGAACTTATCCAAGTCCACGTGCGTTGCTTCATCATCTCTTAGCAAAAGTGTGGAAATGACTGCCCCATTGTCTTCTACCAACTATAACAAACATCTATTTTTGTTCAGTTTCTTTGCCATCCCATCTGGAATTGTCGGATTGTCAACTTATTCAATAATTTTTGCTTTTGGAAATATTACAGGTGAATTCAGAATTTTAATTTTATATGCATGAACTGCTATTGCGATTACTTATTTTTTAATGATTATTTGCTTGAATTGGGAGGCATACATGAAATTTGTAGAAACAGTATCGACTTATTGACACAATTAATCTTGTTTGTTAATTTGGATTTGGAACTATAGTGGTTTAAAGTATTACTCCACTCCCATAAATAATTTTTTTGGCAAAGCGATATTGGATAACTTGCCTTAGTAAAAGTGTCTCTGCAGCTATTTATTTAAAATAAATAAAATTTCTCAAATCGATCGAGTCAGTCGATTTTTTTGGTCAATACCTCAGTCTAATCAATTAAAAAATCGATCAAAATATCAAGTAAGTCTGTCATTTTTAAAAAATATAAAAATTTGTGCAACCTAATTTTTTTCCTCAATTTTCGCGCTTATCGTTCTCTCTCCCTCCTTCCTCCCTCCCCACCTGCCATCCCCCCAGGGGCGGATCTACAGCCCATTGAGGGTGTTCGTGCGAACACCCTCAGTAAAAAATTACACTGTATATATAATGAATTTTATATGTTTTATGTATATATATAGATTTTGAACACCCTAAACACAAGAGTAGGAGTTGGTTTAGGGGTTCAAAATTCACCTTGAGGTTCCAAGTTCAAGCCTCGAGCACTACATTTTTATTTTGCGAACCCCCTCAGAGAATATCCTAGATCCGCCACTAGTCCCACTAGCACGGGTGCAGTCGCCCACCAGCCGCTGTTTTCCTCATAGTTTATATATAGTTGATTATCAGTTAAGGTACCTTAATTGTTTTCTTATTTTTGTTTTTTAATTATTTGTTAATGATTTCTTTCTTTTTCACAATAATTGATTTGTTTGACAGGCTTGCCTCAAGTGGATGGGCCAATTTGTTTGTTTTTGATATTCGGCAGGTGCACCCTTCGCTTCACAATAGTTATATCTAGACGTGGCCAATTTTTGAACATATAAGAGTTGCAACTCAATCCATGGCATTTAAGACTTTTCTATGCATAGGAGATACGATCTATATCCATTTGAAATGGGCTGCTTCAGGAGCGGAGTTAGAGGATTAAGGGGTTCATCCGAGTTTCTTTCGCCAAAAAATTATAATATATATATATATATATATATATATATATATATATATATATATATATATATATATATATATATAATGTTGGCTTCTTTTGATTTCTTTGTGTATTATCTTTGTAGTTTAAATATCCTTAGTGAAAATCTTATTTTCTCCACTAATGCAACTGACTTAGTTGTCAATTTAACATGTCAAATTCTCATCTAGAAATTGTAAGTGCTCTATCACATGTAAAATCAGAGTCTCAAAATGCAACCAATCGGGATGTGGCTAGTGGCCGATGAGGTATAAATGCTTTTCAAATCCAGCAATGTCATACACTAGGTGACTTTTTTCTGAAGGCAGATTACCTGATACATGGGCTTGCTGAGAGATAGCAGGTACTCGATCAAATAATTCAAGATGCGCGCAGATTATCCCGAACACTATCATTATAAAATAAAAATAAAAAATTGAAGTCTCTAAATTTTGTCCTAGAGCTCTATTGTGACTCACTAGAGCCTAATCTAATAATATTAGCTTTGTACAACTTCCAATTCCATGCATGCATGTAGCAAAAAGATGAGAAGCTGGCAATTAAAATATTTTATTTTTAACCATATAGAAATTGGCAACTAATAACATAGCCGTACCCTAGTCTTTAGGTGGCCAAATTTTTCTTCCATAGCTGGCATGTCATTAGTTAATTCATAGAATAATTTCTGATTTTCAATTCCAGATTCAAACAAACTTTCACCTACATCAAGCTCCCCAAATAGACGGGAAATTGTTGGTTCAGTTAACATTCCAAAGTTGATACATATACATTGTAAAGAGTCCAAATATGGACCTCGTGATTTTCTTTTTCTGATATGAAGAAGCATCCATCAATCAAAAATTGGAAGTTTTCTAGATGGTAGTTAATATATCTCACCTTCAACAAAAGAATATTTGGTCTTTCAATAATGATTTATTAATTAGTCATATGTGCGCCAAGCTACTCCTGACCATCAATGAAATGATGATTAGGGGGATTTAAGCACATGCTCCTTGTCATCAATATTAATTAGTCCACCCATTATATTGTTTTTGTTCCTTTAGTATTGATTTTCTTCCATCATATAAATTTTTCCTGCCTTTTTCAAAAGATTTCAAACTTGAGTTGAATGGGCGGGTGGACTGAATTTGGACACCCCAAAATAACCCGAAGTAATAAATGAGCGGGTCATTCACTTACCCAAAGATTACTTAGACTGAAATGATCTGATTAAGATGGGTTAAACAATTGTCTATAACCCTACCCGACCAACTCTTAGTTGTAATGTTTTTTTGTCTGTTTTGTTATTATTATTTAATTATCAAGCAAAACTAATACATTGAACTTTTATTATGACTACATATGACATATAAAAAAACTATAAATTATTTGTTTCTCATAGTGAATTTGGGCTATGTTAGGTTGCACGACCTAGTTCTTATCCTATGTGTATCCAACTTTCGCTTATAGGATGTAACACATTCTTTGTGTACTTGTTCTATGCTAGCGTCTTTCAGAATAAAACTGTAGGTAAGTAAAGGACACACAATATTTACGTGAAAAACACTCGGCTCAAAAGGTGATAAAAACCACGACCTACAGACCTGTAGGATTTCCCCCAACAACTTCACTACAACAATGAGCCAACTGCGAGTTACAAATTACAACCTCTATAAAGCAGCCTTGCTACCCAACCTCTAACTAGCAAGCTATCTCCAAGTAGTAAATTTCCTACATGGAGTTACAATTGTTCGTATCTAGTTTAATGCTTCTAACTAAGCTGATAAAGATTCAACTTGATAAACCAAACTCAATACACAAATCTATACTTCAGACTGGGAAACATTATTCAATAAAACAACTCCATCGATCCTTCTTTGTATAATAGGGACGCAATCCCGGATTCTTGAATATGATGGATAAATCCTCTCCTCACTCAATATTCTGAATTTGCTCTTTGTGGCTGTGCAAACTTCTTCTTGGAAAGACCGAGGTATTTATAACATTGAAGCTCCGCGGGTCAGTTGACACAAAACCCTTTCCTACTCGATGAATGACATGTAATAGGGTTGTGTAGTATTTGGAGTCTTGTCTTGTTGAGTCTGCTCCTTCACTAAAAGAAAGTACAGAAATGACAACAACTATTTGACAACAAAAATAATATTTTTGGCAAAATTCGATATTTGGCAACAACTTAGTTTTATTGTCGGCATACATGATGAAACTTTTAAATTTTTTTTTTTTTTTGTTGCCAGCAAAAGGTACTTTTGGCAAAAACAACAAAGTTGTTGCACATCGTTGCAATAACAGCCGATGGGAAAAGTTTATGCAACAACAACAAAAAATTTGTTGTCAAAAGTACTTTTTGCAACAAAAGTCAATACTATGGCAACAAACAAAAAAAATTTGTTGGCAGATGTATTCTTTCTTGTAGTGTTTGTACGTGTAGGAGGCTTACTAATCCCTACAAATATGGCAAGGAATCTTTCATACTTGACCGCCAAGTTCTTTCCATAATTCTGCAAATCCTAGCTGTTGAAGGACTTGCTCTGAAATATGTTCACAAACCTGTTTCATCTACCTGATTCGTCTATCTCTGAATGTCTGTACTGTTAAGCTGGAACATGTCATGTACCTATTCCACCAATCTCTTTCAGTCTTCATCTGCCTTTGAACTGCTTCTGAGATCTTGGCTGGAACATGTTGACAGACTTGTTTCATATAACTATAAGCTCTGTGTCTACAATTGGTCTTCTCCACTTCTTCACCACTGATCACTTTTGAGTCATCCATCCACTACACCTGATGACCTGTGTGAACATGTTGTCATGCTTGTTCTATTTTCATTCCTCCTCTGCCACTGATACTGAGTCATCTAATCTTCATCTTCTCTCCCTTTTGCGGCCTTGTTTAGTTGCTCTGTTCATGGATAATTCATATTGTACATTGAACATCTCTATAGGCTGGGTCACTTCATCTTGTCTACTTGTCTGTATACGATAGAACATGTACAGAACTCGATTCAAGCGCATGGCTTGCAACTCTTCTTTTGCGATAGATCATGTCTTTGGTCTTGTTCAATGTGCGCCGCATTCTTGCTTATTCAGAACTCATATATGCATTAGTCTAGCTGATGCCAACAGGCTAATATATATATATATCGAACAACCCAATTCATTGATGGGCTGAATTGAACAAACCTAAATGACTGAATTAAATAGATGAAAGGGGAAGTAATTGCACGGTTTGCCCTTCAAAGTATTGGTCTTTAATTTTTGCTCTTCAAAATCGAACTTATGCCTATAAGGTCATAAGTTCTTTAAGGACGCTTGCATAACTTGTGGATATTATGATGCTTAACTTATGCCGCTATAGGCATAAGTTCATGTTTGAAGGGCAAAAATGAAAGACCAGCCCATTTGAAGGGCAAAAATTAACGAGCACCACAAAATAAGGTGAAAAGAGCAAATGACCCATGTCAATGATCCGTCCAAACTTGAATGAATCATATTTTTATGAGCTAATTTTACCATGAGACGTGAAATTCAATCATTTAATCTCTCGCAAATATGTCTACGGATGCCAGCATGGTGGGAGGACATACTAGCAAGTTATATGAAGACTTGGGATTCTCATAATTTAATTAGAGACAATACTATATTTTGAAGCTCTCCTGCCTTTCATGCTTTAGTTTACTTCCGTAAAGACTATTTGAAAACTAGTTTTAGCGTACGTGCGTTGCACTTGTCCATAAATTATAAATTCTATATATATATATATATATATATATATATATATATATAAATATATATATATAGTAAAATAGCATCAAATTAGATGCAACATTCATTTAAATGACAAATTATTGTTATTACATTGACCCGAATGTTGTGTTTGACACATCTAACCTAATATCTCTTTATAGCTATAAATTAATTAAATTGTGTTTAAAGTAAAAAAGATAACTTTTTAAAATTCAAAACATAAATAAAATAAGGTTAAAATCAAGTCCTTATTTTTTGTTTGATAAACAACAAAGTTACCGAAAAAGTTTCCCATGATAAAAATAGTTAACATTCTAATAAGGTATTCTCCTCTTTTATTTACTTTAGGAGATTTTGGACCTAAAAATATTTTGATTTTTTCTAATAAAAGATAATTCTCGCTTCTTCTTCTTTTCCTTTTTTGATAGTTTTCTCTCTTACTTAACTCAGAATTTAGGAATCGAAGACAATTTAATTCCACTTTGAAAAATTATTTTTCATTTCTTTATGACAGGAATTTTAGCACTGTATTTTCTTACTTTTTCTAAATTGGTTATTTCTACTTTAGAAAAATGACTTCGCGAGCTAATTTTTTTCAGACATAAGTTCTTTTAATTAACTTAGACACAACTTATACTTTACTGTATTGACAAACATGTGTTTTACAAAATAATATGATATTTTATTATTTATAGAGAGAAAAACTCCTTCTCCTCTTTTATTTACTTTAGGAGATTTTGGACCTAAAAATATTTTGATTTTTTCTAATAAAAGATAATTCTCGCTTCTTCTTCTTTTCCTTTTTTGATAGTTTTCTCTCTTACTTAACTCAGAATTTAGGAATCGAAGACAATTTAATTCCACTTTGAAAAATTATTTTTCATTTCTTTATGACAGGAATTTTAGCACTGTATTTTCTTACTTTTTCTAAATTGGTTATTTCTACTTTAGAAAAATGACTTCACGAGCTAATTTTTTTCAGACATAAGTTCTTTTAATTAACTTAGACACAACTTATACTTTACTGTATTGACAAACATGTGTTTTACAAAATAATATGATATTTTATTATTTATAGAGAGAAAAACTCCTACACTTAAAATAAATGGGCAGGGATCAAAATTTGACTCCTATACAAAAAAATGTGCCATGTATATTATCAAAAGCAATAATAATTATTTTAATCATATATTATAGTACATAGTTCAAATATTTAGTTGAATTTGATGTCCTAAATATTAAGGAAATAATTAATGTGTATTCCTGATTTTTATTCCCAAAACCTTGCATTTAAAATGAGCTAGTATTTGGATACATATTTTTTGCTAGAAAATAAAGTACCCCAATCTTTGTTTCTGACTTGGAATCAGAACAAAAAATAACAATTTTTCAATACTAATCTACAAATTTTACTGTTATCCTTTTGACCCTAAACATTCATTCATCTGCAAGAATTTTTAGTTATTTTTTCTCCCTAAATTTGTTTTCTTCCCCTACAACCTTTTTCATTATGCTTTTTGAAATATTAAGTTGCAATTTCCTTTTCATTACTTTACTTGGTACTGTTTTTTATTTTTATCTCTATCTGGCACTATTAGGTATAATGAATTCTTTGTTTGGCCCAAGTTGCCAATGTGCATTGGTATAATGAGGTTAATATCTAGTTTGGGAATCGGAAACAAACCTTCTATCTTCCATGATAGGGGTAAAGTCTGCGTACACTCTATCCTTTTCAGACTCTACTTGTAGGATTACACTGGGTATGTTGTTGTAATATCTAGTTTGGGTGATAATTTTGTAAAATAATTAGTTTGTACTATGAAAGTATCTTACCCAAATACAATTGATTTGAATACGTACGTGATTATAATAAAAAAGTAGTAACTAACTTTAGACAAATATTTCTAAAGATTATGAAAAAAATAAAAAAGCTATAACCTTTCTTTACCTTCAACTTTGTGATATACTGATAGCCAAGGCCTTTGATGTAGCAAGGTAGGAGAAAATCAGCAGGACGTGTTAGAAAAATTATCCCATGAACAGCCAAATCTCTGGAAAAATAAGAAACAACAAAATCATCAATTGCACACCTTCCTACCATGTCCTTAATTAACTTATGTAAATTATAACATAATTGTATAATTCAAAAAAATAATAATTAAAAATACAAAACTATTGAGATGTGTAGCATGTGTATGCTCTATGCTATCAAACCTCTTATTAATTCTTGGGTGATGCCCATCAAAATCATGGCCAGTGATCTATGGTTGTTGCAACAATATCCGATCACCTTCACCAGATTTGGATGTCGAAACTGCCCCAAATAGTTCATATCTGCCTTAAAAAAAGGTTAAAATAAGAGTAAAAAAGGTTAAAATAAGAGTTTTTGCAATTTCTCTAGCATATTCACGGCAAACTTTAGTAGCGACTTAAAATTTGAAGTAAACCTCTTACTAATTTTTGGGTGATGCCCATTAAAATCATGGCCAGTAATCTATGGTCGTCCTTGCAGTAACATCCTATCAGATTTGGATGTCGAAGCTGCCCCAAATAGTTCATATCTGCCTGGAGAAAGAAAAAAAAAAGAGTTTTTGCAATTTTCCTAGCATATCCACGGCAAACTTTAGTAACTTAATATTTGAAGTAATATGTATTCTAGCAAATCTGGTAAAAAAGACAAACTAAACTAATATTCCGTCATGCTAAGTGGATGGTGAGGGTAATTATCTCAAAATTTTCAATTGATGTAACAAATCATAAAGGAACCCAACAAATAGACAACAGAGGCCATATTCCTTTTTCCTTGAGTTATAAACCCACTACTAACTGAAAGTAGTCTCCACTCTCCAGCCAACCTTCCCACTTCTTCCTTTGTCGTTTTATCCCTTTCGTCCCTCTTAGTTTGTATGCCTTAATTTTACACTCCTTAAAGGAATGCTTGTGCCGTAATATTACAATTAGTCGTAATAGCTTCAAATAAGGAAAAAATTTAATCGCAAATTAAAAGACTCCTAAACCTAAAAGGATTTTGAAGTATTAAATAATTAAATAATAATTGAGGAAAATAGTAAATGACGATTTTGTCTATTGTGGAGACTTTTAATGAAGGGTAAAAAGTTCAAACAATATTTCTAAGGCCCTTCGTGTTTTTAACATAGTATAGACTAAGTACCACTATCAAATTCCCATAGCTTTATTTTTCGAATCATAAGCAATAATAGAATGAATTGTTGGCTGTGTTGGTTGGATGAGTGATTTTCTATATAGGAGATTTGGGATCGATTCCCTCACCAAATGTACCTTTCTCAAAAATGCTAATGACCTTTGGGGTTACCTAGTGCTATTTACATATCTTTTGTGGTATATAGAGTATTGCGTGGATAAAATCGAACAAATTCTTACTCAAACAGACACTCGAAAAAAAATAGCGGTTGAGGGTTTACCTGAAATTTAAAAGAAAAGAATGAAATTTGTAAGGTAAGGTCAGCTAACTAGATCGGATAGGATAATCGGTTATATGATGACTCTCATCAATTGGGCTGACAGATTAATTCTTATATCTGACATACTAATTCTTATCTTTAAATTAAGTCACTTTATCAGAAAAATAAAAAGAATGAAAATGAAAAGATATAAGGTTGTAGATTTTCAGATAAATATCTAGCAAGAAAAAGTTTAAAGATATTTATTAAATTGAAGGCATTATAATAAATGACTAGGCACCAACTGACCTTTAGTGGTTTGAGAGGACATGAAAGGACTACTTCCCGTTCTAAAGTGGAGTGGCTCTTTTGATTGATTAGCCGTTAATTTTCACACATTGCTAAATTGCTTTCTCTTTTTTTTTTTTCTTTTTTGTTTTCTAAGTCAAAGGATTTCTTTTTTTTTTTTCCGAATTAACTCATTTTATTCATCTTAAATATCATTACATTAAACTTTGAGGGAGATAGCAAAAAGTTCCTGCTTAACTCCCTGTTCGTGACTGAAAGATAAAACCAACCTATCTTTTTACAATCATAGATGATGTGAATGCACAGATGGTAAGCAAAAAGTATTGTGCAATGGCACGAGGTATCCACCTATACAAAAGGGATCCTCAACATATTTAATCCTACTCGTCCACTATGAATCGTAAAGAACATATGATCGAAGGGTTTGAAGGTGATGTTGTGCTTCTTCTTGTTGGAGATCCTCAAGACCTGGAAGACTCCATCTATCCATGTTAAGTAAACCTTTAACCTCAGCTGGCAATTCTGTAAAGTTCTGATACTCCTTAGTCTCAGAGAAATTGTGACTAAGAGAGGCTAATTTGTTAGCAACCTGATTACTTTCCCTAAAGCAATGGCTTAAGGAGACATTAGCTTGTCTCATGGCATAGTTAAGCTCTTGTACTTCTTTGGCAATCCTCCAGGGAACAACATTAACACCATTTACATAGTCCACCAACAACTTTGAATCACTTTCTGCCTTTATATGCGTAAAGCCATTAGCAATGCACCATTTAAGACCATATGAGAGGCACTACTTCGCCTTGATTGCTAGTACCTCTACCAAGGGCAAGAGCAAAGGCAAATATCAAGCAGCCAGAGGAGTTCCTAACAGAGCCACCTCCCCCACACATGACACCCCTACAACTTCCATCAGTATTCAGTTTCACATAATTAGTAGGAGGTTTGAACCATATAATAGGAGTGTAAACTTTAAACTGGATGTTACTCCTAATCAAGATAGCTATACTATCCCATCTATGCTCAACATTAATTTTCTGAAACATGTGATTAACCAGTTGAGCCATAGAGAAGGATATCAAGTTCAAAGTCCTATTTACATTAGGCTTCACTTTGTCATATTTAGAAAAGCATCCGGCCTTCCAAATTTCCCATGTAGCAATAATAGGCAGGCATCTAGCCAAGAAGGTTTGAACAGGATTTGAGTTGTCAGACTTCCACCAGTTAATCATCACTTGTTTGAAAGGCATATTAAAACAAGCTATACCAAAAGGATTTCTCATTGCCATAGTTGAAAGTGAGGTTTTAATTTCCACAAGCCCCTCTATAGTTTCATTTTGGCTTTATTTAGCCTTTTTGACTTAAAACTTCTAATTTGCTTGACTTCTTTCAAGTGGAGTTTGTCTAAAAGAAGTGTATTGGGGGTAGCGGCTACGGTTTAGAAGTGTATTGGGGGTAGGGGTTATGTCTCATAGAAGTTGTAAAATTAGCTCATGAAAACGTAATTCGCCTAACTTATTCAAGTTTGGGCAGGTGATTGATCCGCCCGTTTATTAGTTCAGTCCATTTTATTCCAACTCATTTCAGTCCATTAAAAGTTGGGCTGATATGTAGCCCAAACTAACTCGTGAGAAATCTTGTCAGGAAATATTTTCATTTTTTTTTTAATTTGCTATGTAATATATAACCATAATAAAGAAAAATAATAATTTTATAAGGTATTAAAATATTATAAAAGAACAAATAAGGCAATTTAAATCTTAGTAAGAATTGAGCGAGTTGGGTTATGACCTGCATTTTAGCCTATTTCGGCCCGACCCATTTCAGCCAAAGTAACTTTTGGCCGGGTTATTTAACTCAGCCCATTTTGACCTACCCAAATTCAGGTCATTCCACTCATTTGACACCTCTAATATTTGGTCACATTATTCAAAAGGGAAAATAACCTAATAATATTATTTAAGACTATATATTACAAAACATAAGACTCTATATTACAAAACATAAGGATTTTTTTTTTTATTACAAAACATACCAACAAAATTACAAAGTATACCAGATTTGGGCTTAATGGGATACCCACAATTTTGAGTTATTTTTCAAGGAAGATAATCTTATTTTTAAATGTGCACTTAATTTTAGAATAGTTACCAATCAGCTTCCTTTTAAAAAAGATCTCTCTCTCTCTCTCTCTCTCTCTCTCTCTCTCTCTCTCTCTCTCTCTCTCTCTAGACTGTATTTTCAAACCTAAAATCCATCTTCTCTTCCTAGTATGATACGATTTTAGTTTCCTCGACGAATAATTCTTCGCCAATTTTAACATTTGCATATATATATTTTTTTGCCCTTATTAATACTCATTTATCCTCTTTGCAGTTATATAATGAATCTCCCTTCTTTTTTGGAACTATCCAATAAAAAATGGAGGCAGGTCATACAGGAGAGATTATTCTATTATAATTGTCCCAATTGATGAAGATGGAGGCATGTCACAGTTTTATTTCACTTGATCTCTCATTGTTACAAAAATTTATACATATCTATTTTCTAGTGTATGAACTTTGTCTGGAATCTGGTTTGTATAAATTACAGATTTATTATACACATTTTCTCATAATTTATACACACTTTGATAAGATTTTATAAAATTTATATATACTCTATCATAATCAAAATATACATACAACTTTGATATATATTTCACAAAAATTATAGAATTTATACAGTTATACATATTGCGTACAAAATTTATACATATTTGTTTTCTGGTGTATGAACTTTGTATGAAATCTAATTTGTATCAATTACAAAAATTATAATGAACTTTGTATGGAATCTAATTCATACGTAGAAATTGATTGTCTATAAATTTTGGATGAGAGAATAACCGATTAGAATGGACTTTTCGAGCAAAAGTTGGAGAAAATTAGGGAATAATATCTTTTTATTTTGAATGGGGAGAGAAAAGTGGATAAAATAAGGGAGCAAAAGTTGGAGAAAATCAGGGAATAATATCTCTTAATCTATATATATATATATACATATATATAAAAGGAGGGTAGTTTAGCTTAACATTAAGCCAAGTGGCGTAATATGAACAAGCCACTTGGCAACAAATTCTATTTGTGTTAATTATATAAGAAGTTATTAATTGTAGTTCAAATTTACCATATATAATTAAATAATAATAATAATAATAATAATAATAATAATAATAATAATAATCAATTTGGATTGACTCCTATTTAGAAATCAATTTTAACTAATATGTGCTTACCTATTTTGGTGGATTTGATTGGTGAAATATAATTAATTGATATTTTGGATCTAATTTATAGTTAAGAATACTCCTTTAAATGGTAAGATATAATATTACATGATAGAATTAAAAAAAGACTTTAAAGCGGTATTGAGAATTTTTAATAGGAAATGTTAGAATATTGCATAACATATATCAATTACACGATGTGCTAATTATTCTATACCATATTTTATAAGATTTCAGTATGTAGGATTTTCATTGGTAACTCGTGTTTGATCAATCTTTTCAAAAAGTAATCTATATTAAATTACGAGATATTAAGGACATGCCACGAATATTATTTTAAATAGATAAATAATTCTAATCCTTTTTTTTATTATGAGAGACTTTAATTATTTTTTCAATCTTATTGAATTAATTTAAGGTGGGGCAGAAAAAATAGCGTAAAAGACAAATATGTTAAATTAAAGAGGAATAGTTAGGTAAATATAAACTTTTTATTGATGCATAATATTCGAGAAAAATTAATTTCATCTTCTTCTTCTACTTCCTCTTCTAAGGAAGAGTTGCGGATTCTTATTTCTACTTAACACAACATATTAATTCTCAAAAATAAGTATCTTATTAGAATCATAAAATGAGCTAGGAAAAAAAAAAAAAACACTTCTAAAAAGTACATTCACCATAGAGAAAATTTATCAAGGAAATGAATATATGTAGCCCCTATATCCCATTTAATGGCAAAAAATAAGTGTAGAATGAATTTTTACTCTACATATGTAATACGAATTTGTAAAATAATGTTAAAATATCTATCTCCTATATCCTATTACTCTGCTTTATTTTTTTAGAAACATTTCCATCTAATATTAGTGAAATACTTTTTTTGGTCCCTAGTGAAAACATGAGTAATTAAAATGAAAGTTCTCTGTGTCCGATGTTGTTTATAGCTTATACTTTTCGAGAGCCAACTACTATAGTAAGAACTACTAGATTTTGACCCCCTTTTTAATTTTTTTTTTAGATTTTTCTAACAATGAAAAGAAATTCCACCTAATTATATTACTTTTTTTAATAGTAAATTATTCAGATGAAATATTTATCTAAAGAAATTTCATTCTAAACTTTGGTTAACTTTTACTGCTATAACACAAAGTGACTGATCTCTGGGGACAACTTTGTTTTCTCTATTTGGGTTTTTGTTGGCAGGGAGTTGTAAGGAGGTTTAGATGAAAATCTTCAATAATTATCAACAATAATGATGACAATGTAAGGTTGATAATACACCCATTAATCAGTGATAATCCTGTACACATATTATTAGTAGATTTTGTCTGAACCAGACACAATTAGCAAAAGTTGATAAGAAGATATGATTGTGTCATTTGTGTGCTGATTAACAACAAATTTCCGAAGATTAGTCTTTTGTTTGGGCCTCATATGTCATACAAAGGGGTCAATGGGTAAATTAAATTAATTCCAATAAGCCCCACCTCTATCATCAGATGCATGAACCAGGTTTTATTTAAATAATTAATCATTTTCACTTGATTTCGTCACTCAATCCAGCACATAAAACCTCAAGCCAATTGGCACTATTTCTTTTTTGGGTACTATTGTACGACATATATTATAGTGATAAACTGAAAATTTAAACTTTGTATATCGACTCAAAATTGTATATTATCTCTATACTTATTTTTCAACCATATATATATAGGGTTAAATTTTGAAGCACTAAATCTTGCCGAACTCGCAAAATCTGTGGTTAGATTAGATACGTCACTGGCACAATGAAATTTGACATTGAAATATAAAGGTTAATAACGCATCTACTTATTGGTATGAATGAATTGAATGTTAATTATTTTTTTGAAATAAAGTTTAAAAAATTAAGAATTATGGAAACAAATACTACAAATGCTGAGGTTTTATAATTAATAGTATTTCTTCTATTCTATTTTATATGACGTTATTTTTGCACTAATCCGTACCAAAAACAACAATTCCTTTTACTTATGAAAAAAAAAAAGAAGAACAATACATCTAGAATTTAAAATAATTTAACTTCAACTGTCCATTCTACTTGAAAGTTTGTTTAGTCACACAAATATTAGGACATGTTTAAGGATATAAGTTTCTAAAAGTTTATAGCCACATAAATATTATGGCATATTTAAGACTACTACAAATTTTGAAAATTGTATGTCATTTCTGAAACTGCATGCTTAATTAAATTACCATTTTTAATTAAAACCGAAAGAGTAACATTTTTAGATATTTTAAAAGATAAAGTCAAAGATACTACACAGTAGTAATAGTGACATTTTTTAGACTGAAGAAGAGTATTAGTGCATGAACAAGTACTTCAACTGTCCATTCTACTTGACAAGTTTGTTTAGTCACATAAATATTAGGACATAAGTTTCTAAAAATTTATAGCCACGTAAATATTATGACATATTTAAGACTACTATAAATTTTGAAAATTGTATGTCATTTCGGAAACTGCATGCTTAATTAAATTACCATTTTTAATTAAAACAGAAAGAGTAACATTTTTAGATATTCTAAAAGATATAGTCAAAGATACTACATGGTAGTAATAGTGACATTTTTTTAGACAGAAGAAGAGAAGAGTATTAGTGCATGAACAACTTAATTAGAAGAAAGTGTCAATGTTCTATATATCCACTTTTAGCTAATAACTAGTCGACAGCTATTTTAGATTTTCCACTACAACATGCCTACCACTCAATAAGTCATCCCCCTCTTCCTAAGTGGCTTTGAAATTTCAACTGTGTAATAATATATAGTTTGATTTATGTGGTACTATTTCGTGAGGAAATTATTTTAGTAGGGTTGAAAAGACAACTATTTTTTGTTTAATTATGAGATAATTATTAACATGCTTTGCCATGTTTTATAATTATATAAATGTTAAGTATTAAGGTAATCACAAATTCACAGTTGAAATTTGGTCATTAGTATATTCGTAATTATTGAACTTCAATATTTAAAATAGTGATGAAATGTAGAAAAAGACATTGAGCATTATGGTTTCTATTATCAAAAAAATGTGCACTTATTTCATCAATTGAAATTTATATTCGAACACAATTTTATCAAATAGTCCTACTTTTTTTAAAAGAACTGAAATTTATATTCGAACACAATTTTATCAAATAGTCCTACTTTTTTTTAAAAGAAAAGTTTTACTTCACATTTTCTTTTTTCTTTTTTCAATTTCAATAAAATATTATACAAACGCCTAAAATTTCTCTTACGAATAGCAAGTAAAAGTTATGAGTAGATAACTAGAAATTACTACCTAAGGCGTTTAGGCGGAGGTAGCCTTTCGGTATCGTTAGAGTTTATCCTTATGTGTATTAGTTATAGTAAGATTCTATTTGAGGTTATTCTGTATTATCCTTATCTACACATATGCTGTAACTTTGTATTATAAATATAAATCCTGAGGTGAGCAAACTCACGTTTAACCCTTCAGTCTTTGTCTTTCATCTTGGTATCAGAGCCATATACAATCTTTCTTTTTCAATGGCCCCAGAAAACTCCTCCATCTCTTCGACTCAACAAACTGTGAATCAATCTTCCCTTGGTCTTCCCGTCCCCCCTCCAACAGTTTCTAATATCAAAGGCTTTGTCCCTATTGAATTGACATATGTCAATTACCTTATTTGGAAGAAGGTTTTTGTCACAGTTTTGAAAAGTCACAACCTTCTGTCCATTGTAGAGGGGAAAATACCGTGTCCCTCGCCAGATCACTAAGATTATAAATTATGGATTCAGTGTGATACTATTGCACTGAGTTGGATTAATGCAACACTTTCTGCGGCAATTCTTGACACACTTTTAAACTATGCTTGTGAGTAATTTCATATGTATGCAGGGCCGACCCAAGGCCAAAGCCACTAAAGCAATGGCTTTGGGCCCCCAAATTTTTAGGGCCCCATCTTTTTATTAAGTTTTATCCTACTTTATTTCAAAAATTATTGTGACTTATAGTACTTTTATGTAGTTTCTAAATATGTAAATTGTTTTTAAAAAAACTTAAAGATTATATGTCTGAATTCACGATAAAATAAAGAAGTCGGACTCTTGAAATCCAAATTGTGTCATATAAATTGAGACAGAGGGAGTGCACAATATTTATAAAAGAAAAAAGAGAAGAAACTTTTTTTTGTCGTGTGATTGATTAGCTATATTGTCAGTTTACCTTTTTTTTTTTTTTTTCCGAGTAAATTGATTTGAAAAAATTGTTAATAACTTTGCATTGTTCTTGACGATTATAAAACAGTAATTAATGACTTCGCATCTAAAAAAATTAATAAAGTAGATTTTAAATAAGAATATATATGACAATCCTTCTCTTTTAAAAAATAAAATAAAATTGGGCTCCTCTCTGAAA
Source organism: Lycium ferocissimum (assembly GCF_029784015.1). Classification (NCBI taxonomy): domain Eukaryota; kingdom Viridiplantae; phylum Streptophyta; class Magnoliopsida; order Solanales; family Solanaceae; genus Lycium; species Lycium ferocissimum. Next base: position 61,622,002 of record NC_081346.1, on the reverse strand, counting down.
TTTGGCTTTAGGCCCCCAATCTTGTTGAGACAGCCTTATATGTATGTAAAAATCTATTAAAATTTCAACGAATATTATACGGAAGCCCGTATTTTTAACATTACTATGAATTTCACGCTAATAATCTTAAAAATTAAACCCATTAAATTTGTCTGTATTTACTACAAATACTAAACAGATAAAGCTCCTGAAAACAGTTGTTTTGTTCTTGAAATAAACAAACACAAAGGACGGTGGATACTGCGTATAAATAGTAAATAAAGAGATATCTCCTTTGGTCGCACCTTGTGTGATTTCTTCTGATGACTTGAGATACCCGAAATTTTCCTTCTTTTTCATTTTGTTTGTTTTTAATAATCTGTTAAAAAAGATATAGTTTTGTATTTGAAAGAAAAATTATTTTATTTTATTTTTTCACTTTATTCTTGACATATATAATGATATGTTTAAATACCATGAGTTCTAAATATCTTACAGTCACATAAATTTTATGACAGGTTCACAAATTTAGTATCGTATCAAATTATGTCAAATAAATTGAAACAGAGAAAATAGTATTTTTTCTACGAAAAATATACTTATGTTTACTTAACCAAATAGAAAGAAAGATTTTTGTAGAAATAGCTTATTTACTTGGATTCTTTTGTTTTCTGTACGAGAATCGGACAAAGAATTCCTCTAACTCATCCCATATCATGAAACCTCATGATTTCATTTTAGATGTTTACTCATATTTATGTCTTAGTTTATGAAAAATATTCATCAATATTCAAAAGGCGGTTAAATTTAAAACACCAAGTCTTCAGATAATTAAGCAACATAAAGGATAATAATGAGCTGTGGCCGGCCATATACCAGGTTGCTATTTCTATATGCAATACCACAATGAAGGTGGCTTTTTGTCTTTAGCTCATACTTTTTTTAAATTAAAATAGAAAATAGTGACAGGCCTAACTTCATGATTGATGGGTCAGAAACACGTGGGGCAAATGGGTAGTAGATCCTCTAATTGCTTAATTATAGTTGGTAATTAAAGATATTAATAACGGAGAGACAGTCAAACTCCTTTGAGGCAGTTTCGTTTGTCTAGATATTTTTTAACTGTAAAATATTATCATAGAAAGTATATATTATAACATAACATAAAAAATCAATCGAAAAGAATTTGAATGCTATAATGAAATATTGTTATATCGGATAATTGTTATAAGAGTGTGTCTGAAGTAGTTCGGCTCGGTAAGGGCAAAAACCAGTTTTATGACTCGTTATAAATGTTTCTTAGTTATATGATTATTTTTACATGAGATAAGTAAGATACATATAATACATGAATCGTAAATAAAACATAATAAAAAAAAATTATGATCGTTTTCTTCTTTTCAATTTTAACTGATCATATTAGAGTGTTTCCTCATGAGATAACAAGTCAACAATTTAATTAGAGGTTAAAGTTATGGTGCATCGCCTGCACTTGCGAGAAGAAGTAAAAAAGAAATAAAAAAGTAGAAAAAAGAATATTATATATATATAGTAGTACTAATAATTAGATGATTTATCGTGCTAATAAATAAGAGTGAATTTTGAATAGATATGTTCGGTTTAAACTCGTTTTCTTTCTCTTTCACAGTTTCACTATGCATAAAGTATATCTCTAGCTCTAAAGCAGCTTTTACAAAAGAAGAAAAAACATAATCATTTTAAGCACGTTTTCCTTGATGGAAAAAGAATTATGGCTTCGAAGAAGTTACCGACTGCCCAGGAGGAACACATGAGGCATTAACCTTCTAGGAAATTGGTTGAAAACCCCAAAATGTGCAAAGTATTTTTTTTTTATTCGGTATCCGGTATCTGAATTAGTGTCAAAAAGTCTCACATTGAAAATAAACGATTTCCTAATAAAGACGATTCTATATCCAATAGGGCTCGAACCGAGATCTCTTATTAATTGGTGTGAATATTTTCTCTAAACAATCAACTTGAGAGTTGCAGGACCCATACCATCACATGTAAGGTTTAATTACTAGGTTAAGGTGAGCTACAAGTTAAATCATCTTTATGTCTAGTCAACACAAAAGTTCAACAATAAAGTTTTCTTTTTCTTTTCTTCCAATTGGGGAAAAACATACACATTTTAGGACTAACATAAAATCGGCAAGTGCTGTGTGTTCCTACATGCACCGTCCGAATGTGTTACGTGGAGGAAGCTTCAACCTCAATGCTTCGACTTAGCACTTTGATTTCCACGAGGTTTAATAAAAAGTAATACAAGTACGTATGAAATTAGTATATAAGCTACTAAAATAATCCGACTCAAATTGGACCAATAGCATAAGGAGAGCAAATAAATCAATGAACAGACAAACATGAACGAAACATGTCTTAATCAGTTATTAGTATCAACCATTGTTCCAAAACCTATTGTTCGCATAACATAACATGTTTATTAGTATCAACCATCCAATTATAATCAAAATTCTAACAAATAAAACCACACCAACCATAATTTTTGTTAAAGAGTAATTGTACGTTATTTATTGACGACTCTGGATCAATCATTATGTGACAACAAGTCTCATACTTCAGAAACATTTTGGCCATATCATCATCACATAAATATATATACAATCTAGCAATCAAAAATCTTTTCCAAACGACTGAAGTGTCTGATCCAATCCAGAAAAGATTTTTTTTCTTTTTCAAATTAATCACGTTAACTAAATTAAGCCGACCCAATCCAAGGAACACTACAAGAAGTGGAGATACGACGACATTTATTTAGTGACACTAGAAATAAATGTTGGGAAAAGGGGAATTTCACGACATTTATGAATAAATGTCATAAAAATAACGACATATGATAAAAAAATGTCGTAAAATAATGACATTTGGCGCCAAATGTCGTTAAAACAATGACATTTGGTATAAAATGTCGTTAAAACAACGACGTTTGGCGTAAAATGTCATTAAAACAATGACATTTGATACAAATGTCAAAAATATTTTGACATTTGTTTCAATGTCATATTATTAGTTTTAATTACCGATATTTACACCTAATGTTGGAAATCTAAATCTTTTTAAATTATTTCATTACTCTTTGTATATAACTCTAGATAAAAAAAAATATTGGATGCATAAATTAGTAATTATATAATATATAAAAAAATGAGTTTAGAACTAAAAATGTGGCTTAATTATTTGTTTAAGTTAGTCAAAATTAAATTATGCAATTATATTAATAGAACTAGTTAATATTTCTACTAATAAGAAAGTGAAACCTAGTGAACATTTGTGCTCTTTTAAGTAACTAGTATTCGAATAGGCGTAATTGCGGATAATGTTTAAATAATATCAATTGTTTTCAAATTATGGTTTAATTTATTTATGCATTATTGTTTCTTAATTATTGTTGTGGTCAGACTCTATTATGATCTTTTTTTTACCATTCTTGACAAGGTTCTCTTATCTTTTCCTCCTCCCAACTTTGGTTGTGGAGGAAAGAACGAGAAAAAGTATCGATGATAATTGATTTTACTACGGGACAATTCATGATGTTCGTATCAATCTAGTTATTGTGCGATTATAGGGTATCTAATCTCATAAACTCCCCAACTTTCGTATCTCAATGTCAGTGTCGGTTTGAAGAATGGTTTCGCAGTTGGCGTTCTTTCGAAAAAAAAAAATTAATATGTACAACTTGATAATAGAAATATTTAATAAATAATTTTTTAAGAGACGACGCGCAAAATCAATACACTCGGCGAAACCCAATATTAATTCATTTTGTGACGTTTATGTTAATTGCCACAAAATAACTCTTTTTGTGGTAGTTTTATTTGAGGTATGCAAATCAACACAGATTTATATAATTTGTGACGATTACTGAATCCTACTCAGATTTCGCTTCATAATACAAAATTCTCATATACTTTACAATATTTCATTAACCTTCCTCATTTTGATTTATTCGTAACAATTTCATTATTAACTTTATGAAGTACATTTTTTTAATTTTTTTGTTTATTCTTGTTATATAAAATGTGTATATTTTTCTTTAGAAATGATATCGTTTCATATTTTTTCTTTTTGTATTTGTATGTACTTTGAACAAAATTTAGATGTCAGATGATCAATAGTCATATTTATTCTATTCATTTTTTTATACATCTGAACTTTATTTAAGCTCGTTTTAAAGTAATTGATTTTGTAAGGACAACATTAAATAGGAGTACAAGTTACTATTATTCTAATAATAAAAAAAGAAAAAAATTGAAGTACAGTAATAGTAATAGGAGCACTTTTTATTATTCTATGTACTTTAATAAGAGAAATTCTTTTTCATTTGGACTCAAACTTTCCCCCAAAAATTTGGAAAATCCCTAAAGACCAAATCTTCCCCCCTAAAAATTTAAAGCCCAACCATATACTAATTCCCCCTCCCCACGAAATAAAAACTGAAACCCTTCCCTCAATTCCCTTTACGTCACGGCGGCCTAACTTCTCCCTACCTCCCTTTTTCAGTTTTTCTTATCTTTCTCTCTCTTGTGCTTGAATTTTATGTACGTTAGTTAGTCTTTTTATTTACTTTTTCTTTTGTAGGTTTTACAAAGTGGAATCTTGAAAGAGATGAATTAGATGAATTGCATAATATGGTTGCTGCGTTGAATCATATTGTTGTGGATGTTAAGGTAATACTCTGTCCTGTGAGATTTAGGATTCACACTGCATTTTGAGTTCCATTTTTTTTTTTTTTTTTTTTTTTACTTTTTTAAACCGTGAATTTTGGGATCTCAAACATTTGACTATTCCAAGTTTTGTCAAACTTATATCCAGCCTTAATTGATTTCAGGTAATATTCAATTCTAGTTTTCTATGTTAAGGACCATGTGGTTGGAAAAATAGGTGGGCTCCTTGGAGTTTGATTTTGCTATTTTTTTAATCATATTTTTTTAATTTCTAATATGCACCTTTATGTTTGGTTTGATGTCACAGCACTTTTTCATCTTCATCAGAAGTTCCATGCAAAAATAAGAGTCAAGAAGAGAAGTCTTGGAGTGGGAAGGCTTGCCATATAGATTCCAATTGCTGCTTTGTATGAAGGCTCGCCAAGTGACCATCAATCAATCAATGTTCTTGTAGTCACTAGTCACCATTAGAGTTTATTCATAGTATGTAGTTAGCAATCTTAGCATGATAGGAGAATTTTGTATTTCTTGAGAAACATTATTTAATGGTGTTATGAGATTTATAAAAATATAGTTTGTCGGAGTGATTCTTTTATTTCAATTCAAAATTCTTTTGTAGTGTATGACTTGTATATCGAAATTATTTGAATGATTATGGTATTAGAGTAGGTTTTTTTAGTATATAAAAATAAAATGAAAGAGCTATTGACTAGGGATGATATTATGACATTTCTTTATGTGTAGCAATGATGGGTATGATTTGCTGACATTTCTTTATATGTCGCAATTAAATTGAGTTAAAACTCAAAACATGTGACATTTACTAAAAGTCGTAAATAAATGTCACTAACTATTTTGCCGACATTAATCTAAGTGTTGGAAAATTTAATGTGACATTTCAAAAAAGTCGTAAATAAATGTCGAAAATTCCCGACATACAAATATACGACATTTGTACTAAGTGTAAAATAAATGTCGTTAAGTGATTTTGCGACATTTATGGCACTTAATATGACATTTATAAAATGTCGTCATAGGCCTAATTTCTTGTACTGGAAAAGTTCATATGTCAGCTATCTTAAATTAATAGCAACTGTACAACAAGCTCCCATCGCTATTAATTGAATTTGTTTCTTCATTTCAGTTGCTCTTTATTTCCTTGATAGTACTTAATTTAATTTTTCCACAGTGTACACTGTACACACGTTAGTAATGATAATGACTTTGTTGTCATCAGCATCGATAATGATCATCAATTGTTTCTCTCAAATGATAATAGCTAGACTCAATTATTAATCCAAGGATGACTGAACTCCACAAATTCTCTGGAATTTTTGCTAATCACACATTCAAACTAGAAGCTTTTTAATTGTGCAAACGAAAATCTTTAATTTCTTATGTGAGTCCAAAACAAACTTTTCATGGGGTGTGTGAACAGTTAGTGATTATTAAATATGTAATAAACTCATCGTATACTTGTTCCTATCCGTGAAATAAAGCTTAATTTATCGTATATCCAATATCTTAGATCGAAACAGAGGAAATTTAAGGATATCACATGTATGGTTAATTTCATGACAACAACGTAATGTATGCACTCACTATCTTAGACTTGTATGATATTCATATCTATTTAAGAACATTATGTAAATATACCAACGATAGTTAGGCTATTAGATTGAGTCGAAAGTCTACCAACGTATAAAGGTTCCGATTAGAAGGTGAGGCAAGAAGATCTTGATCGAAAGCTTCACTATTCTGAATAACGAGAAAGAATGTAATTCGATCAAGAATCAAAAGCTTCACTGTTCTGAATAGTGAGAAAGAATAAAATTCGATCAAATCGATCAAGAATCTCATATGTGAGAAAGATTAATGAAATTCGATCAAATCGATCAAGAATCTCATATGTGAGAGAGAATGAAATTCGATCAAATCGATCAAGAATCTCATATGTTAGGTGAGCTAACTGACCGACCAAAAAAATGTCCCTTTCGTTATTACTTATTTCTTTATGTCAAATACCAAAAGCTGGAAAGATTGTGTTTTTTTTCTTTTTCATTCTTTTCTTATGAGGCCATGTTGAACAACCTTAACTGTACAAGCCTGGACTAGGCTAGCTAGCTCCATCCCTAGAGAAGCCATATGAGGCAGAAGCTTCCCGTATGATTTTGGAGCCGAGTCTTTCCAACAATGAGATCTAGGGACTGATATGATGATTGATTTAGGGCAGCCAACCTACTTCGGGCACCTTTATTATTATAACAAAGTGTGGTGAATAAAAATGTACTCTAAATTTACCTACAGAAAATTTTAAATTTACCTACAGAAAGTTTTGGATCAGTTGAGGTGAAGAGCATTTTGTGTCAGCCATAGACCACATGATGAAAAACATGGAAGTAGAGTCTCGAACAACCTTGACCACCTAATATGGGATGGGTCAATGAAACAGAAAAATCAGTCTGTATGTACAAAAGTGTCTGGCACTTACTCATCACTAGTTTTTCCCAATTTGTTTGATTGTACAAACTCCGCAAAACACCACAACTATGTCCACTAGTCTCTTCATCATTCATTACACTGTGTACTGACCATCAATGATTCAATATACATGGGAGAAAGTGGTGGTTGGAAATGATCATTTCTTCGCTTAGAGACAGATTCAAAATTTTAAATTTTAAAAGTTGAAGTGATTTCTTTGCTTGGAGACAAGATCCACAATTTAAAAATTTATGAATTGAATTCAAGTTAATGAAATATAATAGTAATAATTATATTTCTCCATTTCGTTTTACTTGTCTCTAATTATACTAAAAATATATTTTCCTTTGTACTTATTCATTTTAGCAAATCAAGAGAGATATATCATTTTTTTCCAATAATACCCTTATCATTAAGTAATTATATAAAGTACTAGTAGTCAAACTTAAATTTCTAAATCATAAGTTATAAGGTTAATTTAGTGAAATGAACTTATGATAAATACTTTTTTAAAGGCAGTGCCAACTTAACATGGTCAAGTAAAAATGAACGAAAGGAATAACTTAGTTCGCTTTAACTCATAAACCAACAATACTTATCTATAGATTCGCCCTTAATTAGGAAGTTTTGGATTCAAATTTTAAGGAAAAACGAAACTTCTGCGGGAAGCGCTTTGCCCTTTAGAGCTCTATTCACTACGAAATTCACATTGATCACCTGGTGGACTTTAGATACCCACCTATAACTTAAAAAAATGATCCAATGAAAGTTAGAAAGGTCAAATTAAGTCCACTAACCACTAAAGTGCATGAACCCAGCCTGATTCCTAACCTCTATATATACCTGCCAACTGTCTTACTTCTTTCCCCATCCCCATTTCCATTCCTCTTCCCATAACAACATCTCTCTACAACTATGCCTTCTTCTTCAGTTTTTGTCGTTTCTAGAGGCACAGTCTACCCCGGTAATCACGAATCTCTTAATAACACCTTGAAACTTTCTGTCTCTGATCTCCCTATGTTATCTTGTCAGTATATCCAAAAGGGCGTTTTGTTAACTCAACACTCCTTTGACCAATCTTCTTCCCTTATTTCCCATCTCAAAACTTCTCTCTCCAAAACCCTTTCCCATTTCCCTCCACTAGCCGGTCGGTTAATCACCAATCCTGATGGCCACGTGTACATCCTCTGCAACGATGCAGGTGTCGATTTTGTACACGCGAAAGCCCCCCATCTAACTATTTCCACACTCGTACCCCCAGGTCACTCAGATGTTCCTCTTTATTTCCGAAAATTCTTCCAGTTTGATAGTACTTTGAGTTACGCGGGGCATTATAAACCCTTAATGGCGATACAGGTTACTGAGCTAAACGACGGCGTATTCATCGGATGTACCATGAATCATGCCGTCGTTGATGGAACTTCCTTCTGGAATTTCTTCAACACTTTCGCTGAATTCTCAAAGGGAGAAAAGAAAATCACTAGACAACCTTGTTTTTCACGAAAAACAGTGTTTGATTCACCTGCGATACTAAAATTCCCTGAAGGTGGACCGTCAGCAACGTTTTCAGGTGACGACCCAATACGTGAAAGAATATTCCATTTTACAAGAGAAGCTATATCGAAGCTCAAGCACAAAGCAAATAAAACGACAGTTATCGTTAACGGTCTTAACGGTAAAACTAACGGAAAGATAACGCCAGTTAACGGCAAACCAGAATTAAGAAATGGCGAGATTTCGTCGTTTCAGTCATTGAGTGCTCAATTATGGAGATCCGTTACGCGGGCCCGGAAGTTAGATGGGAATAAAACGACGACGTTTAGGATGGCGGTTAATTGTCGTCATAGGGTTGATGAAAAAATGAAGCCGTTATATTTTGGTAACGCGATTCAGAGTATTCCAACTGTTGCTACCGTTAAGGAGCTGTTATCTAACGACTTATTTTGGAGCGCAAAACAGTTACATGAGAATGTAGTGGCACATGTTGATGCTATTGTGCGCCAGGGTGTTAAGGATTGGGAAAGTAATCCTAGGTTGTTTCCTTTAGGTAATTTTGATGGTGCTATGATTACTATGGGAAGTTCACCTAGGTTTCCAATGTACGATAATGATTTCGGGTGGGGTAGGCCTGTAGCGGTAAGAAGTGGTATGGCGAATAAATTTGACGGTAAGATATCGGCTTTTCCGGGACGAGAAGGAAATGGAACCGTTGATCTTGAAGTTGTTTTGGCACCTGAGACAATGGCAGGACTTGAAGAGGATATGGAATTTATGCAATATGTTTCTTGATGAATTGTGTTTTTATGTTATTTTACATGGAGTGTGAAGGTGCAATTAAAAGAAATGACACTATTGTTCGAAATATAGTCTCTCGATAATTAAATTGTTCTTTAAGAACATGTTTATTGAACTTACAAAAGAAAAATGTTTCCCCTCTTCCTTCTATTTTTACTGGATTTTATTTATGTGGTAATTGACCTATTTAAAGATAATAAATCCCCTCTTTTGAGGGCTTTTTGTTTTTTCATTTCTTGAATAAAGCTACAAGCAAAGAATAAGAAATTGAAGGGTTCAAGATAGAATATCCGGGGAACTTTCCTGTTAAGGATAAAACATGGGATAAGGCTAGAATTAGTGGAGCTTTGATGCCTCATATATATCTATCTCATTTGGATTTTGAGATAAGGGTCAAAAACACACCCTAACTATCACTTTTTTTTGGGTTTCATATCTAAACTATCAGAAAGTTCAAAAAACTACCTAAACTATCACAATCTAGTTTACAAAATACATTTTAAATTATTCTTGAATGACATGTGATCTACACTCTCCATTTTATATAAAAATGTTGTGCCCGTTGGATAAATAATGTCTAGCATAGCCAAATTAAAAAAAAAACTATTTGTTTTAAAAAACAACTGAAAAATAATAATTTTTGTAAAAAAATATCAAAAATTATAGAAAATAAAAAAAATAGTTTAAAAAATGGAAAAGTTATTTTTTAAAAAATAATAAGAAAACTGATTATTTAGTTTTCACATTTTTTTAAATCAACTTTTCCATTTTCTAAATCATTTTTTTTTTCTGATTTTCTAAATTTTTTTTGATATTTTTTTACAAAAATTATTATTATTTTCATATTTTTTTTAAAAAAATCCAGATTTTTTTTTAAAAAAGTAATTCAGTTTTTTTTTTTAAAAAAAATACATTTTTTTAATTTCCATGTAGGTGCCACCATAGCATTACTTATGTCACGTGGACAATTTTTTTGAGAAAATTTCAATTTCACTTGCCTTTTGAGAGTGAGTTCACACATTTAGTTCAAAAAATCGTGATAGTTTAGGTAGTTTTCTCAACCTTTTTTAAAAAAAAGTGATAGTTGGGGTGTGTTTTTTGCGCTTTATCTCTTTTTTCAAAGAATTAAAAGGAGCTGGCATGAAAGCTTTTCTTTTTTGGAAACGTTTTCACTTTATTTGAAAATTAAGCCAAAATTCCAAATACAACTTTTTTTTGAAATTTGAAAACACCAAAAATTTGTTTTCATTTTTTTCCCTTTCAAACAAACTATAAAACTATAACCAAACACAACTCCAACTCCAAAATACCAAATAAAGTGAAAAATATTTGATTTTCATGGCCAAACGCCTACTAAATATTCTGTTTTGAAGAGGATGTTCAGTAGTTAGGAAGCGACGATTTTGAAACTTCAGGATGGAATCTCATATATTAAAACTTGAATTGCAAAGTCAAATAAGAGAAAGATGAAGAGGTGTATAACCGAAAAAATAATCCTATGTTTAGGGGAAAAGACTTTTAAAGAGAAAAGGTCATTTACAAAATCTTTATCGAAAAGAAGATGATGACAGTAGTTCAGATTTGCTGTCCATAAAATCTCTGTTTTGGGTTTAGACTGTTTGAAAATGGGTAATGAACAAGAATTGTGATTTTGGTAACATATTTGAAGGCGCAAGTGCACAAATAGCCTATTGGAGGATTATAGTTACGATATAGTTGAAAATTACAAAATATTTAATATTCAACGTCAAACTTGGAAGACTGAAGTTAAAAATCTCTAGTCTAAAGTTTCAAACTTCAGACATACTGATCTGGAGTTGAGTATTGTAAGCCTAGCTGTATATGCAATTCGAACTTCAGACATTTGGGTTTGAAGTTAGGCTTAGCAGTTCCTAGCCTCAGACTAGTGGTCTGAAGTTTGAACTAGCCAAGCCTAACTTTAGAGTCAAATGTGTGAAGTTCAACTCATTATAATAAATCCAGTCTGAGATTTCGAACTGGTATATTTCAAGAAAAATACTTGAATTTCTAGAGTTAAATAAGGGTGCTCAAAGCCATTCCTACATATGTGAAGTATTACAAATCGAGATTTTTATTACGCAATGGATGCATGTTTAAATCGCCAGTTTGAGTCTAATACGTGATTATGGAAAGGTAAGTTTCATGTCGCATTTTATCTATCTTTTTCAGCTTTTGTCATTTTGAGGTCCACGATAGAATTACTCCTCTTACAAGGACCGCTTATTCTGGATAATTTGGATAGAGATTACTTTATTCATCAATCAATTCTCATACAAAATATCAACAAAAGGTGCCACCTTGAATAAAATGTTACTAATAGACATTTATTTACAATAATATAAGTGCCACACAACTTTCAAATCATGTGAATACTAGGTATAAATAATTTTTAATTTATACGTGAACAATTAGCTGTAGTTCTCCAATTCATGAGGAGTCCACCCTCTCAAGAAAGTCCCTTGATCTCAAAAAGTAAATACAGGATTTCATACATTTTGATAGTAGAATATGTAGCTCACTAAATTCAAATCTTCATGAAAATAAATTTACATGTACATGAGTTTCAATTTAATACATAACAGCACAACAGACCAGGTTTTGAGGTCTACATTGTACAATCAATAGACAACTAATATTCTACAAACACATCTTGATGCAAAGCTATGAAGGATACACCTTCCAAAGCATAAGAAAATGTCCATGCTTTTAGAGAAAAAAAAAATGCGAGAAGAGGATCTATCACCTATAGTCGACTACTTCTGGAGCTGCGAATATACGCCGAAACAACCATTGAAATGGTCTCAAAAATTGTGCTCTCTCCTTCCTCCAGAACCAAATAGCTGCACTATAATGTTTGTCATGAATTGTTGTTGTTGCAGCCTTCCAGTCGTATTTCTCCATTTCTACTCGTGCAGCTTTCCCCATGGTTTCTCTCAATTCAGGGTCCTGCAAAAGAGGCACCAGTTTGCTCAAGCAGTCGTCAAGGTCCCCAGGATTAAAAAGATATCCGATTTTGCCTTGTTGATCATCGGGTATTATATCTGGAACTCCACCAGCACGGGCAGCTACTACGGGAAGACCTGATGACATGGCTTCTAGAACGACGAGCCCTAATGTCTCTGACTCGGAAGGCATTAGGAAAACATCTCCACTCGCATATGCTTGGGAAAGCTCATCCCCTTGTAACATACCTGTGAACACGGCAGGCATGCCATGGAAAATTTTCTCCAATTCCTCCCTACAAGCAATCAACAGAATGATAATTTTACAACCGTTCTATGTAAGGATTGTAAATTGTGCCTCATTATAATGTTGAGAAAACATGAAACATTTTACTCAAGACACTTTTGTTTTTTTGGAAATGGAGGACACTCATATTATAATCCCTTTGTACCAAAATATACTTGTCACGTTTAGCTTTTCGAGAATCAAGCTATATGAAGTTTGACAAATATTTTAAGATGTATATTTTTCACCGTGTTGATATGAGTAAAATTTCAACGTATAGTGCTTTTTGTATAGATTCTGAGTATCTAAGTCTATCTTTTAAAATATTAAATTAATCTAATCTAAATTTAGCTTCGAAGATTAGTCAATTGATTCTCGAAAAGCGAAATGTGAAAGGTATTTTTGGACGGAGGAAGTAAACAGCAACGACTTCCAGGTATACACATTCTTAGTCAATTCAGCATTCTGTAGTAGATTCCTTTTTTTTTTTTTTTTTTTTTTTTTTTTTTTGACTACCAAAACTCTGTTGTTTACAGCTTCGGAACTTGGCGGATAATGGGCCCACCTTTACCCTTCTACGCAAAAATATTAGACTTGGTTCACAACAGGGTTCGAACTGGTGGCATGCACTCATTGGCGAAGCCACACGAATTCAAGTTAATATTACCTATCTACAGGTGTAAGATACTATTTATTTCTCAGCAATATTTAACTATTATTTCTGCCAAAAAGGTAGATAGTTCGATTCTGACAAGGAAAGTACCATAAAATGTAATTTGACCTACATTATGAGCAGACATCAAGTATCTACAACGGGCATGAAGAGCATCAATAACCGCACCCCCTGGCTTGCTAATACCAAAGTAGTTCCCAGCCAATTTAAAGATCTGCTTCTTACTCAGTTCTCTATCGCATCCAATTAATTAATACAGGTAATCCTTAACAACTTCCTTGGTCTCAAAATTCTGACAGTAATTATTTTAAAATATGGGGGATTCTTCAATTCAAAATGGTACAGCAACTAGTATATGCCAGGCTTTGATTAATTGATTAGGATTCTTACTCAGTTCTCTATCCGGTCACGTCTTTGCATGCCCTAACATTTCACCCATAGAAGTTTCGTAGGCTGAACATTGGTTACGGTACAAGAAACAAGATTAGGTGTACTTTCTTAGCAAAGAACATGAAACATTCCGGCTGATGTTCCAGAAATCAAGAAGCCAAACAGTCATTGCAACTCACCTGTATGGCCCATCTCCAATAAAAGCTATTCGAACATCAGGAAGTCTATCCATGACCCTGTTTCAAAACCATTCTCAGAGGTCATGTGCAAGTTATCGACACTTTCATATTTAACTTGACAAGCACATAATTTGCTTGATACAACATATTGCCAAAAATTTGCAAGTACATTTGCCCAATATCAATGAAGGGAGATTATTTTATATCATGCTGGAGCTGGACTGAGATGAATTTAAATGGGGAACATGAACAGTGAGGATTAATATAGATGATAGTTTGAGACTGAGGTGTAATTATCGTTGTTGTATATTAATGAAGGAAGAGTTGTACCTTTTGGTGAATTCCAAACTCTTCTCAACTCCAAGTCGTCCAACATGAACTATCAATGGTTTATCGGGTTCTCCGTTACTTATTGTGAATAGTAGCAGGAGCAAAAGGAGAAAGAATTATCAGCACATATTAAAATTTGCTTCATACTGGATCAAATTTTCAGCTGAAAGGTCCTACCTTAGTCTTATTCGCATTTCATGAGACCGGTAGTGGGGGTGGAAGCTCTCTGAATCAACACCCTTATCCCACACGCGTATTCTGTCCGCTGAGAATGAAAAGAAAAAGAAAGGTAAAGACTGACCACCTTGTAGGAGAATGCTTGGATGGGTAAAGCATCTAAATCCAGCGGAAAAAAAAAACTGCTTTGAAAGAACAGAGAAGATGGATATTTTCTTTTTCTTTCTCCTATCAGTAATTAATAACAAATAGGGATAATTATATTTTTGTATCGTTCAAAAGAATAATAGCCAGGAAATGTATAGGTTTTGGATATTAATTAAATACACATATAATATACATATTTTATACACAAAATATACATATCATATACATATAACATACATAACCAATGTATAGGTTCTGTATATTTTCGCTAGCACCCGTAATTGATTATGGTCAACGGGCCAAAAATGAAAAAATTTCTGAATAAAATCATTATTGGAGAGCAATTGACTAGTTCGTGTGTCTTCCTTTTACCTGTTGTTACCTTATAAGCTTCCAGATCCTTTGCGATAGCAGCAGATGGCACCAGTGTAAGATCAGCAGCTCTATGTAGAAACTCTGGTGAGCAGTAAATGTATCTTTAATTAGTATCAAGAAGTGGACAACTAAGAGAACGGCTAATTTATAAGATATTTCTCAACTGACATACTTATAACCATCCACATTGGTTGAACCAGCCAACTAAAGGTGTATCTCGGTATGTACCTGAAGAACAACAACGAGGATCAGAGTACTTATCAAGAGAATGAACAGAAATGTAAATAGGATCATAATAAAGCTGGATTTGAGCTAAGAACCAGAAGGAAGGAGTGAACTTACACTGGCACATGCGTGTGATAAGACATTACAATCGGCACAGATAGGAGTTTTGCAATGATAAGAGCACCAAATACCTAAAACAATGAAAAAAGTTATCTAAGACAGGAAGCTGGAAAACTTTAATTTCCCGTAAGCTTTTCGATAGCAACAAGAAGAACATAACTGAATTACTTACCATTATACCAGGAGATGATGCATGTATGATATCAGGCTTGAACTGTGCAACCTCTGAGATTATTCTAGGGCTGAGAGCAAGTGAGAGGGGTACTTTCCGGTAGCACGGGCAGGGAAAACTGCAAAGCAAGTAAAAAGCTTAATAAAGGGACGGGAAAAGCTCCATATATTGACAATTTTTTATAATCATGGAGTAGTCAACCTCAACTGGTCAATTGTAACATAAACGAGTGAATTTATTATTTAAACAAGGAACGGGAAAACTAGTAAAGTTAGCAGTTGCAACCTCCATGATCCTATCAACTTTGCCCCATAAAATTCTTCGGGTACTCCTTCATGCGTTGTCACAACCAAAACCTGATAGAAAAGATCAACGGATATTAAATTCTTTATTGACATTGATATACTATCATAAAAGTATTCATTGGATTTAATAATATGAACATTGCAGTTTCACAAGTAGATCATTACGCTATAGCATGTCATTCAGGCCCTACCAAAAGAACAGCAGCAGACATCATAAACTAAAAACATCATTGTCAAACAAAGAATATACCTCATCCCCCATTTCCCGTAGATACTTTATAAAATTCTGGAACCTGTTCTTGTATCCAGAAACATACCTGTTATAACACAAAAGGAAAACGGTCAATAATAAGACAATTCAAGAACAAACATAATGAGAGTAAGACGTGATTGAAATCATGCATAAATTTTGATCATAGAATTAGAAAAAATCGGTATAAAGTTGATTTTCTAAAACTACAATCTTTCTCGTCTAAAAGCATACTTACATATGTAAATGTAAATGTTAAGGTAATATTCTAACTACTAGAGAGAGAGAAACAAACTAAAGGATGAAAGAGGTGTCACTTATAAGGACTATGGAGTACATTTTAGTTTCTTTACAGACAGCAACAATGAACTAGAAGCAGGAATTCACTTAAGTCTATCCAAGGTTGAAGGTTATCTATTTTGAAACAAGAAAATCATTCCAGAATATGACATAAATATGACGTTTTGATATTTTGCAAATCTCGAGGCTCCCTCTAGGTTGCGTAAGCTTAAGGAACCATACAAGGATAACAAAGAGCCAAAATGCAGCGAATAGCAATTAGGTTCAAGTAGTGAAGCAGTAATGAGCACTAGAAAAGTGAATTGTAACTAAGCAGTATTTGTTCAAAGGAAGAAATGAGAAAGAATATAGTGCAGCTTAGGCTAACACCTATCAAAAGAGAATTTAAATACCATTCTAGTAAAGTAAAGACATTTCTTTGTACTTCTAAATAAAGTAACTTAGAAATTTGTATATGATCCATCCACACCACATTGCATTGTAAAATTGATACTTGACATGATACTTGACAAACGACAACAATTTAGTTAAAGTAACACATGATTTTTGACAGCATTCCAATATGATGCAAAATAACACAAACTAAGAAGAGTTGATTGAAAAATGCAAAGCAGAGTAATAGCATATCCTTAAAATACAACTCATATAAGATATTAGCAAAGTTGGCAGCACACATGAATACACATCTATGTAACTAGATTTAAAAAACTCTTATAATTAATGCTTTCATTGAGGAAACATATGGTCAGCAGGTATGAAAATACACTTCCACATAAAAGCAAAACAATGAAATAATAATATAAGCATAACAATCCACATCCAAAAGTTTCTTTAATTCATTGTCATAGAAAAAGGGATCTAGTGGATCACATAAACTAAAGTCAACATATATCAAACAAAAAAGAATCTAAAAACAAAAGCTTAGTAGCAAAAGCATCTAATTAGCTACTAACTTGCCATTTTTGGGTTGTAATTAAGAATTATACAGGTAAAATCTTGCACAAAAAATACAAGTAATTAATGACTCACGCAAAAGGAGAAGGCTCAATAAAGAGAGCAATACGTCTAGGCTCTTTCATCTCAGATTCAAGTAAAAGTGGAGGATATTCTTCTTCTTCATCTCTAAAATCAGTAATTGTCATCTTACTAGCAATCAAGAATGGTCTTTTCTTGATGGGGTTTTGTTTAAAGTTCTTTTTAAACTGTAAAAATTTGATCTTTGTGGAAATTAAAGTAATGGGGTTTGTTCTTGAAGTTGAAAAGCAAGAATCTTTATGAAAACTAATGTTGAAAAAAGAAGAAGAATAAGAGGAAGGTAAGGAATCACAGGGTATAAAGGAACAAGAAGAATTTATAAAGAGAGAAGAAATCTTGGACATGTTTAAGAGTGGTCTAAATGATGTTAATATATACTTGTATTTGAATTTAATTAAACCAGTAAAGGACAGAGAGAAAACAATCTGAGGGACCCTGAGAAGGAGACTCTACCTGTGGATATTCTTTTTACATAAGGGAGAAAATGGGGAATAATGGGAGCTTTGAAAAGCATATGCTATTTTTTTATTTATTTTTTTTATTTTTAGTTTACCTTGGCGTTTTATGTATCCGCATTGAAGTCTAATTAAATTTGGATCGCGTACAGTAAGGCCCGTATTTGGGGGAGGCTCTCCCAGAAGGATTTTTTTTTTTTTTAATTTCATTTCCAGATATTCAAACTCGAGACCTGTAATTAACGGTGGAAGAATCCCAACCATCCCACCTCAATCCGTGTTGATAAAAGCACATACTATTTATAACCACAAATATGGGGCCTTCATTCATTTGCTCGTAGCAAGGTGTTATTTTCTCTCTCTTTTGTGGGATCTTCTATCTTATTACTATAATATTGAAGCAAAGGAAATTAAAGATCTGTCCTTTAAATGAAAAATCTGATCTCTTTGTATGTTTGTGTGCTTTTGAGTGTCGATATTGAAGATATTTAGAGCATATGCTATATACTATTTAGCCCACAATAATCAATATAGGCCCTCCTTCCCCTCCTCGGAGGAAATGAATGAATTCACATAACCATTTATAATTTGAATGGAAAAGAACAATCCTGGATGGTTTTAGCCATTTTTGGATATTTTTAGCTGTTATGCTTATTTCTTCCGCGTTATTTGATTGTTGAATGTTTAGCTGAATATGCTTTGTTGATTGAATTTTAGCAATATTATTAATTAATTTCATAATGAGTACTGTTTTACTCACACTAGTTCCCCTGAATAGTCCGATTTTTCCTCCATGACAATAAGGGAGTTGAATATGCTTTATTGATTAAGAAGAAATAGGTAGCTGATACATTTCTTTGCTTTTGAGATAGTTGTCTGTAGGATTAACTATGGTTTTCTAATGTTTCACTTGGTATTAATCAAATGGAATGCTTAGTTGCCTAAAAAAAAGAAGATATCTTAAGAATTTTGTAATACTTAGAACCATGTTGGCGCTGTTTGTCAAGAATCAAAACTTTTGTTGGAGATCTCCATAATTGTCTTCATGTAATTTATGCAAGATTCACAAGTTCTAATGTAAAACATTATATTTGTTAAACTGTATGTAAAAACCGGATATATCCAAGACCGATGAGACCGAGAGCCGGAGATAAAAAGAGACAATCATGGTCACCGAGTCTGCCCTTAACCGATGGAGCTTGCGCGGCGCCGGGGAAAAGGAAGCAAACTCGTTTGGTCCCATCTCCACCAAACTCGGCATCATAGCCCCGATTTATCCATGACCAAGTTGATGGTAGCCGTTGGTGGGATTTTCTCGTAACCAAGTTGATCGTGGCCGTTGGTTCGGTTTCGGCGATGACCGGGTGATCGTGGCCGTTAGTCCGGTTAATCGATTACAAAATCTTCCATAATCGCGTCAACATCATTACGTCACGTTGTGACCGACGACCGTACGGTGTCCAGAGACCGTACGCCCAATCTTATCCTTTTAGGGTTTACTTTATTAAAAAAAGGCACATAAGTCAAGACCCGTAGGGTAAAACTATAAATAAGGGGCATTTCCCTACTTTTAAGGGTTGGCTTCTGTGAATCTGAGAACATTGTAATAGCCT